>NC_054383.1:109980064-110280064 GCF_017654675.1 Xenopus laevis | reverse complement strand
AACGTGAAATTCTACAGTTTTCCCGAAAAAATAGTGAAATTCAAACGTTTTCACGAAAAAAATTGAGTAATTTGAATGTTTTTACAAAAAAATTGAGCAATTCGAACGTTTTCACGAAAAAATCGTGAAAATCGGAAATTGACGCCGGTGAATTTTCACCAGCGAATTTTCGCGGGAGATTCACAAATCTATCCACCAGTGGCAAAACGCGGGAATTCGCAGCAAATTCATGCTAGCCGAATTTATTCGCCCATCACTAATTGTGGCATGAATAAAATCACCTGTTTTTACCATGGTGTTGCTGAAATTTTCCTTCTACAGGGACTTCAACAGTAGCAATATATATAAGGACCTGGGTAAAGTGGACTTACACTTGCATCATCTTGGTGATTCACCTTTTAATCTACTTTTAGGGGCAGATTTACTCGAGGGCGAAGTGACTAACGATAGCGTCAATTCACCAGCGTTACCGCTTTCAGGGACTTCGCCGATTTACTAACGGGCGCAGGCGTCAATTCGCTAGCAAAGGAGATAGGCACTAACGGTGATTCACACTCTATTGCCAGACGACTTTTCACTCTGGTGAATGGACGTTACTCCACAAATTCACTAAAATGCAGATTTTACTGAACGTTACGTTACTCTTTCGCCAGACTTGCCTTCACCATCTCAGACCAGACGAAGTGCAATGGAGTACATAGAACTTCCTCAATCTTCAGTTACTTACATCATATTTTTGGAGTGGAAAAACGTCCAAAAAGCGCTGGCGTCTTTTCTTTTTTTCAGAGTGATAGGCTGCAAAAGTGTTTAAAAAATTTTTTTTTCTGTAACGGGTTTTCCCCATACATTTTATAACATATGGGAACATTATTGTACACTGGGCTTTTATGTAGGGCATTATAACAACTCAATTGACTTTATTAAGGTTCCCTGGACATGTCTAGTTATCAGTGTAAATGTAATGTATTAGATGCACCATATAACATAAAGACGTGCATTCAACTTTAAATTTCCCGCCGTATGCAAATTAGCCTGAGCACAAGACCTCTAGCGAAGCTGCACTAGGCAGAATTGAACGCTATTGCTTCTTCGCTTTGATATGCTCGCATTGCCAAAGTAACACTAGCAACAATTCAACAGCGTCCGATGCTCAGGACAAAACTTCGCATTTTAGTAAATTAGTGTTGAACAACCCCTTTAATAAAAAATGAAAAACAATTGCAAATGTCTCTGAATATCACTGTACATCATACTAAGGGCATTATTTATCAAAGCTTGTGAGATTTGTGAGTTTTTTTCTACCTCGAATAAACTCACAACTCGAATGGTTGTTTTATTATGAAAAACCCGAATGTAAAAAACCCGATTGAATGCAATCGGGGGAAAAACTCGAATACCTAGAATTTATTGAGCTTATCTGCTAAAAAAAACCTCCAATACTCTAATTTATCAAGTTTTCGAGTGCAAACCAGTGTAAAAAAACCTGAAAATCAAAAGGCAAAAAACACCTTGGCTAAAGGGACTTCTGCCATTGACTTGTACATGACCTCAACAGGTATATTCATATTACGCTTTTAGCGGTTTTGGGGCATAAAAATAGCAAAAAAATCAAGAAAACACAAATCGACCTTTGATAAAGAACCCCTTGAAAGTTAAGTTAAAGGTGAAGAATCCCTTTAAGCATAGAATTACACAGTACATTTACCTGCTACGGTAAAAGGTTTAGCTATGTAAAAAAGCATTTGTGTGGTCGTCTGCCGCTCTACCGATTTCCTTTACTTTTCCATCTTTCTCCCTTTTTTTTTTTTTTTTACTTATATTGAAATAATATGTAGTCAACTTATGGAAACATATGCAGCAACATCTTAACAATAAAAAAACAGCACCATTATCTCAATGAACCCGAATGACCCTTCAAATTCTATAGAACGCTCCATATATCAAAGCTGCAAAAAGCTTGACAGCCATTGGGAGAGTGCGCACATGTGAACTTTGATATTTCACACATCACTCTGGAGCGATTTATTATATATAGTCATATCATTAATTTATACATATTTACTGGGAAGTGGGTTATTTGCGTTTAATTAATAGGTGCTTTTGTTATTCTTTCTACTTTTTTTCTGCTACAGATAGGGGATTATTTACTAACTCTGAATACCCGAAATTCCCCGAAATCCGAAAAAATTTTGTTTGTTTTTTTATAAAATCGCAAATTTTTCAGAATTTTATTAAACCCCGAAGGCTAAAAAGCCCGAATATAAAAACACGGCATCTCAAACCTGTCGAGGTTGCATAAAAGTCAATGGGAATAGTCGGGGGTTTCGGGCAATTTCACAATGTTTTCGGAGCTTCCAGGTGAAAACTCAGAGAAATCCTGAGATTTTGGGGAAAATTCACAAAAAAAATTTGAAAATCTGAGCTTTTCCCGCAAAGCAAATTTTCGGGAAAATGAAATGATAAATAAGCATTACAAACCCGAGCGGGTTAGATCGGAGTTTGTAGCAGCCGATATTGAGATAAATTCAGACCTTGATAAATAACCCCCTTGGTGACATTTATTTACATTGTATATTGTGGCTGGTACCTTTATAGTACATCCTACACTCAACTAAACTTTAGCAGAAAGCAAAATATTTATTTTTTAGTAGGCTGTGTACCTGTTTATAATGTAGTTTAGATCACACTTTTCACATAAAACATCATCCTGGCAAAGCCGTACATCACAGTTTAGTTAGTTAGTAATTTATTTTTTAAATATCCCATGTTCCGTGCCTTATAGGGCAATTAATCATAGGCTAGGCTGTCTTTTGAGAAAAGTACCTCCTTTAAGCTGATGGCTATGTGTAGTGTGTGTACCCCAAGAACTACTGGCTGTATTGTAAATAAAGTATTTCAGACCCAATGAAAGTATGGGGCAGATTTATCAAGGGTCGAAGTCAAAGTTCGAATTTTAAATTAGAATGTTGAAGTTTTTTATGGCCAAAACTGTCAAATTGACTAGGGAATTGTTGACATTTTTGAAATTGTTTAAATCGAATTTGATTTTCGAAATTTATCATACACTGGCTCTTTACGACCTCAAATTCAACTATTCACCACCGTAAACCTGCAGAATTGCGGTTTACAGCCTTCTTGACATTGAAGTTTTTTTCAGAAAAAAATACTCAATTCGAATTCGATTCGAGTTTGCAGGTCGATCTTATTCACCTGAGTACCAAAAATTTGATTTATTTAATAAATTGCAGTTGGTCGAATTTCGAGTTCATGGGAGTTTAAAATAACGAGAATTTGAGATTCGACCCTTGATAAATCTGCCCCTATATGTATCAGACAGATCTGTAGCTGTTATATCCTATCTAGTAAAGGTGCAGTCACAATACATTTATATAAGCATTATCCAGAAAGCTCCGACTTACGGAATGGCTCCCAAAGACTCCATCTTATCCAATAATCAATTTTTTTGTGATTTCCTTTTTCTCTGTAATAATAAAACAGTACCATGTACGTGATCCAAACTAAGATTTAATTAATCCTTATTGGAAGCATAACCAGCCTATTGGGTTTATTTAATGTTTATATGATTTTGTACTAGACTTAAGGTATAAAGATCCAAATTGCTATTATTTAACGAACCAAAATAGCAATAGGAAGCAGTGGTTAAACTAGACATTTATTAGGCTTTAAAGAAAAATGAGGCAAACGAAGGCATCACTGTGAATGAACTTGCCTGTGATCGATATAAGAGGTAAAAATGTTTCCATGATTCTCTAGTAGACTTAAGGTGTGAAGATCCAAATTACGGAAATATCCATTTGGAAAAAATTGGATAATTTGGATAAAATGAAGTCTATGGGAGATGGCCTTCCCGTAATTCGGAGCTTTCTGTATAATGGATTTCTAGATAATGGATCCCATACCTGTACTGTTTTATTATTACAGAGAAAAATGAAATTATTTTTAAAAAATTGGATTATTTGGATAAAATGTGTTTCGGAAATGGTCTTTCTGTAATTTGGAGCTTTCTACATAGTGGGTTTCCAGATATCGGATCCCATACCTGTAGTTGTAAAATGAAATTATTTTCGAGTTACACCAATCTTGCACTGGATAATGCCACAAATAAAAAAGCTGTGCATTATTATGGGCAGAAACCCTGTTCAATCCAAGCTGTATTTATTGGCTAATGCATGAAATTCATGCCTATTGGCCCTTTAAGCTTTAAAAATAGTATACAATACCCACGGTATGTGGATACAACATCTGTAATTAAATGGGGAAAAAATGAAAAGTTGCTCGAGGAGGTTCCTTTAATAATGCTAAGAAAAAGATAAAATGATGAGAAATTTCAGAAGCCTGAGCTCCCTTCTTCAGGCACAGATACACAAAGCGAACCTCTTCAAGAACAGTGTGCCGGGCTCGGTGCACCGAAGACATTGCAATCTGTATTCTAAACAAGTTCTGAGTTCACTTGAGGCAAAGCTGGACATGTATAACCTCCTATTACATGTCACCGCTTTCTTTCATAGAAAAAGTATCACACGCTAATGTGCCCTTAACCTGCTGATCCCTTATTAATGGCTCTGCTTGTTTAGTGTAATCCCTTCAAGCTCAGGGCGGAGAGAGAGATGATTCTATTGAGCACATCTGAGTCGTTGCCAAGTTCTCCATCGCCTTCTGTCATTTCAAACTATACATCCAGAATAAACACTCAGAGAGCTCATTTTATAGCCTTCATCTGACAACATGTACTTTGGATATACAGAAACTGTACCCTCTGTGTGTTTTTTATCAAGATATAGACAAGAGTCATGTAGAGAGTCTTAAATGAGACTTTTTTTCACATGGGTTTCTAGGTGGAGGATCCATTTAAAAACTGACCATTTCCATAATGGAAAAAATGTACCAGTATGGGACCTGTTATCCAGAATGCTCGGGTTTTCCAGATAAAGGGTCTTTAAGTAAGTTGGATCTCCATACCTTAAGTCTACTTAAAAATTAAGGGGGTTATTTACTAAACGCAAATTTATCTGGTCGGCCTTTTTGGGGCAAAAACTATTTTTCATGGAGATTTATTATACAGGCACTCTGATGCTGCAAAAAGCCCGAATCTGAAAATCCAGCATCTCAGACTTGTCGAGGTCCTGTATAAGTCAATGGAAGAAATCCCTATCCCAATTTGAAGATATTGTGGTTTGTGCTGGGTTTAGCCCGATATTCTGATAAATTCAGGGGTTTTCAGGCCGAAAAAGCCCATTTTTTTTCCCAATCTGATTTATTCAAGTTATTTTATTAATAAATAAGACAAAATCGGGCATGGGAGTTTGGTCAAGCTTTTTTTTTTTTATTTTAATTATGAGATAAATTCAGGTTTTAGTAAATAACCCCCTAAATGAACCAAATAGTTTGGTTTTGCCTCCAATAAGGATCAATTCTATCTTAGTTTGGATCAAGTACAAGCTACTGTTTTATTATTACACATAAAAAGTCTGAATTATTTGCTTAAAATGGATAGTGATGGGCGAATAAATCTGCCAGGCCCGAATTCACAGCGAACTCCGCATTTCACCGCCTGCAATTAAATTCGCACACGTAACCATTGTTATTCAATAATTTTCTATTATTTGAATGCCCATTGACTTTAATGCATTTGGCCAAAATAGGCGCGCGTATAACAATTGTCACGGGCATCGAAATTGACACAAAATAATATTGCCGCTGATCGACTTCAATGTGTTTCGTAAATTTTTTGTGGGAAATTTGAAAATTTTCCCAGCGAAGTAAAGCAGGACAAATTTGCCCATCACTAAAAAAGGAGTCTATGGGAAATGACCTTTCAGATCTTTCTGGATAAGGGGTTTGCGGTATCCTATAGCCCATTCCAAGGCATCGTTGACACATGTCTGGTTTCTGTGTCTGACTCTTCAAACAATATAAAAGGTCTGTTGTTGACTGGTAACATTATTCAGGAGTCAGAACCGGAGGTGCAGCAAATGTCAGACAGATTGTGCTCTTTAATAGCAGTTACATTACATATAACTTTAAAACCACTGAAAATGTGTCATTAATGTATAGTGGAAAGTTGCTCAGAATTATATTTTCTTCTTGGGGGGCCTCTTTAAATATACGTTTTAGTTGCTATGGAGTAAATTGCAGCCATGCAAGTGTAGAATGCTAGACACATGTTGTGATTCCACATATCACCAGAATGAAAAACAAATCAGATAAATCTAATCTCAAGTGCCGAATAACATATAACAGATTTTTTTTTAACACAGTCAACAAAAAATAAGCTAACGTGAAAGTGCCATCTGTGGGGAAAGTAAGTAAAACCCAAGGTTCAGTAGCTAGAACAGGTATGGGACCTCTTATTCAGAATGCTCCTCCAGTAGCAGTGATTTGCCTGGTTTTCACCAAGTAAATTACAGCCATGTCACTGTAGAGTGTTAAGGTGGCCATACACGGGCATACGTGCGATGAACGATCGTATCGTTAAATGATTGTCTGACGATTATTTTACCATATGATATGCCATCCACGGAGAACTATTTTATGAACAGATATAACCGTATTGTTTGCTTCGTGTACAGATGAACGCTGTTCAACAAATCAGGAGTGGTGCCAGCATTGTGTAAATGTCTGTAGTATATAGTCAGTTTCTCCTTCCCTGCTCCATGCAGACATATGGATTTATGCTATGGCATAATAAACTTCTTTCACATATGAGGTGATAGGGTAATATTCCTGCAGTCAGCATCAATTTATTTCTTTACATATTTCATATGGTTACAAATGAAGTTTTCAGCAAAGAACGTTCGGGGTCCTTCCGTATATGTTCGTTGTTCGGTATATGTCTGTTGGCTTGTCTACAATCCTGACATGCGCAAAGAGGGATTTTATCCCTGAACGACTTAAATTTTTAAACTCATCCGATCAATTTTGCGAACGATAATGTTGAGACGATCGTAGTCCGACGATCGTTCGTACACCATCAATCATCCGATAGGTTATCGATATTATCAGAACGTTCTGGAATCGGTCGTTTGGAAGTAAAAAATCTGCCCGTATATGGCCAGATAGATGATGCCATCAGATTCAGATTCCACATATCACCAGAATGAAAAACAAGGTATAGAATCCATTATCCGGAAACCTGTTATCCAGGAAGCTCTGAATTACTGGAGGGCGATCTCCCATAGGCACTATTTTAATCAAAATAATTCCAATTTTTAAAAAACGATTTCCTCTTTCTCTGTATTGATAAAACAGTACCTTGTGCTTGATCCCAACTAAGATAAAATTAATCCTTATTGGAAGCAAAACAATCCCTTTGGGTTTAATTAATGTTTAAATGATTTTTTAACAGACTTAAGGTATGGAGATCCGAATTATGGAAAGACGACTTCATAGGACAATCCCAAGTCCAAAGCATTCTGGATAACAGGTCCCATACATGTACATTGTTTTGGTTACCACCATTCCTTTAAAGATAGGCCACTGACTTTACAGTAATGTATCAGAGCACAGAGACAAGGCAAATAATTCATTATATGGAATTCTACTGTCTGTAACATGGCTTAGATATAAAGGCTCATTAGGTTAGTAATGGCAGGAACAAAATCATAGAGATGCCAATCAGCTGTGCTTTCACAAGGTAAATATATCTCGCGGGAAAATGGGTAAATACATTACAAAGCACTACCTTTACTTTTAATCTTAACTCAGTCTACCATTTAATAACTATTTTGAACACAGTATTTACCTTTTGCTTTGCAATTTCACAGTGTGAATGAGACTTGGGTGAACTAAACTGAATACGCTGCAATTAATACAAAGCCTGGCTGCTAGAGAGAATTTCTTGCCACAGTTAACACACACCACTGTGATAATCACTGAAACTTGCTTGGAACCACTTTTAAGATTTCCCTCTTTTTCTTTGTACTGCAACATAGTTTTCAGAAATAAGTAAACACGCTCCATCCCCTTGTTAAAAAGGTTCTTAAGAATCCCTTTATTTCTTACTGTGCGTGTTTTTTTTTTATATAATAACAATTTCAGCTGTTTATTTGAGTTGGAATCAGACTCCTCTGTCAGGTTGTGCTCTCATAATCTGTTATAGGAACCACTGAACACTATGTTTCCTCTTTGAAGAGACATTTCTATTGTATTTTGTCAGCACTTTAGTCCATTTAAGAAATTGTATACTTAATTATTGGGTTTTTTTCAAAGTATTTCTTTTGAAAAGAACACGTATCAATGATATACTGAACAAAACTTCTAAAAGTTCTCAAGATGCTGTAATCCTTGCAAAATGATATTTATATTTTTAACTTAGAGTTTAAATTGTAATCGCTCAATGAACAATTCGAATGTTATTCACAAGGCAGCCTTTTTGCAAGTGACGTGCACAATGTGCCATTGCAGGTTGTGGTTTATAGTTTTAGAGATCAGATGCTGCCACTTCCCCATGCTCTCCTATATCCACAGTACCCAGGCCCGGATTTGTGGAAAGGCCACCTAGGCCCGGGCCTAGGGCAGCAGGATTTTAGGGGGGTGGCATGCTGCCTAACCACACTCACATTGGCTCAAAAACACAGGGGATGTGCTGGAGATACAATCATTTTTTAAATTTCCCATGCGCCAATCCCCATTGCTCCTGTCCAGATGATGAAAATTTGCCAAATAAAGGTGACGAACGGCAGTGGTCCTAGGGGAGCCCACTATGTAAATCCGGCCCTGACAGTACCTGCTCAGAGACTATTATCCCACTGCTACTATAGGCACCATCTCTCCCTATTATACCTGCTGTCCTACAACCACAGTCCCTTCCCAGAGACTATTATCCCACTGCTACTATAGGCACCATCTCTCCCTACTATACCTGCTATCCCACAGCCACACTCCCTTCCCAGAGACTATTATCCCACTGTTACTATAGGCACCATCTCTCCCTACTATACCTACTATCCCACAGTCACACTCCCTTCCCAGAGACTATTATCCACTGTTACTATAGGCACCATCTCTCCCTACTATACCTGCTATCACACAGTCACAGTCCCTTCCCAGAGACTATTATCCACTGTTACTATAGACACCATCTCTCCCTACTATACCTGCTATCCCACAGTCACACTCCCTTCCCAGAGACTATTATCCCACTGCTACTATAGGCACCATCTCCCCCTAGTATACCTGCTATCCCACAGTCACAGTCCCTTCCCAGAGACAATTATCCCACTGCTTCTATACGCACCATCTCTCCTTATTATACCTGCTGTCCTACAACCACAGTCCCTTCCCAGAGACTATTATCTCACTGTTACTATAGACACCATCTCTCCCTACTATACCTGCTATCCCACAGTCACACTCCCTTCCCAGAGACTATTATCTCACTGTTACTATAGGCCCCATCTCTCCCTACTATACCTGCTATCCCACAGTCACACTCCCTTCCCAGAGACTATTATCCCCACTCCTACTATATGCACCATCTCTCCCTACTATACCTTCTACCCAACAGCCACAGTCCCTTCCCAGAGACTATTATCCCCACTGTTACTATAGACACCATCTCTCCCTACTATACCTGCTATCCCACAGCCACACTCCCTTCCCAGAGACTATTATCCCACTGCTACTATAGACACCATCCAGAGCCAGGCCATGCTGGGCAGGCCCGGCAGTCGCAGTGCCTATTTAGTGTACGCGAATTGGCGCTCGTGCACAGGCGCGAATTTGCGCATGCACAGAAGCGCACAAATCGTGAACACTACGTAGTCGGCCAGAGAAGGGAACCGGACTTGGGGTAGGCGACAGAGGAGGTACGTGCTTGGCGCCCTCCCAGCTTTGCGCCCTAGGCACGTGCCTACTCTGCCTACCCCTAGTTCCGGCCCTGACACCATCTCTCCCTACTATACCTTCTTTCCTACAGCCATAGCCCCTTCCCAGAGCCTAAAATCCCCACTGCTATAGTTGCTTACTGGATAATTCAATCAATGTATTGAATTATTCATTATTCAAATCTTACCTAAAATCAAAGGATTTCCATAGAGCTGAACAATGTAGTCACTGCCTGCTCATTTCTCAAGTACATTTACAATTTTATTGATGACACCAAGAATATCCTTCCTGTCTCACGGTCATTGATCACATGAGTATAAAGTTCATAAGATTATCATTTTATCCTTAAAGGGAAACTGTCAGGTGAGTGTAACAGTCCATTATGTGATGTGATGGCTATGGATTAATCCTTAATCATTCAATGAAGTCTTCTTAAATCATCTTAAATCACTATTTTCAACTTTATTATTATTGATGCCTATTGTGAGTCGTATAGGCTGAAATAATTAGCTTCACCCACCACCCATCAGGCCTTTGCAGAATGGCAGCTCCATCTATATCCATCATCATTTAGGTTCAGGATGACTGTTGCTATGTGCAAGTTCTAGAATGCAGCTATGAGTGATCGATTAGTGATGTAGGGACTGTGTGGGCTTATTAGTTTGGCCCATGGAACATCAGTGAGGAAGTTTTGATCTTAGCAGAACAAAAGATTGTGTTATTGTACTTTTATATATTGTATTTTTCTTCCGATGCAGAAGAACATCAGAGCAGCCTCTTTCTTTCTCCTAACAACTTCCTTGACTACTTAGTGGTCAGAAAATGACCAGCAGTTGGCGATGTTGTAACAAAATTCATTGATGTTAATAGTACATGAATCCTTTAATATCTTGAAATTAAAATAATATTAATAATAATTGTACATTGCAAAAGTGCTTAAAATAGCATCCTTATCAATTTACTATTAACTTATTTTTAAGGTTTACTTTAAGACCTTAATGCAGACATATGCCGTGAATCCAAAATGTTGCCCTCTGGAAAAAGGGCGCTTGCTAGGGGACCAGAGGCCACCCCTTCCGACCAAGAAGAAAAGAACTTTCATTTGAAGCAACGTAGAGGGTTCTTCACAGTCAGGACAGTGAGGTTGTGGAATGCACTGCCGGGTGATGTTGTGATGCTGATTCAGTTAATGACTATAAGAATGGCTTGGATGATTTTTTGGACAGACATAATATCAAAGGCTATTGTGATACTAAACTCTATAGTTAGTATAGGTATGGGTATATAGAATTTTAATTAAAAGTAGGGAGGGGTGTGTGTATGGATGCTGGGTTTTCATTTGGAGGGGTTGAACTTGATGGACTTTGTCTTTTTTCAACCCGATTTATCTATGTAAACCAGTTTGATCGAATTATAGAAGAGAGTTAAAAACACATTTAGTAAAAGCATTATTTTGGGTGTTTAATGTTGCATGAGTACAGCACTTTCTATTGTGTTTAGAAGGAATTATAATGGCCAATCCTGCTCATAAAATTGTTATTGTGCGAACCCACATGTGTCTGTCATCCCTTCAGCTTCCATAGAACTGCAACTCCCAGCATCCCATCATAAGTTTAGATGCCTCATATGGGAGACCTGAAACATCTGCAGCACTGAAAGTTGTCTGTCCCTGCTTTATTATCTAGTTAAACCCATGGCAATCCAGACATTCCTTTGGGACAAAGTCCAACTGTCGACTCGTCACCTTTTGCTTCAGCAGCAGGCAGCTCAATCCTTGACAGGTTTTCCTCCCCTGGCAAAGCAAATTCCTTGTGTACATGGGCCTTAGAGAACACACCAACTAACTTAAACACTGCAACAGCCTCATCCATCGGAGAAGCAATAAAGTGCTAAACTATAAACAATAGGAGCAGGGGAGGCTTGCCTGATTAGAGCAAAATGGTTAAACAATCAGACTGCTGTTAAAAGGCTGTTAAATATTATTAGGCCATAAACATACTCAGTTTTTTGCAATTAAAACTTACATGAAGTCATAGTTTCTATTCAGACTTGTAATTCTTATCAGTTAAAGGAGAAGTGATGCTCAATAAAAAAGTAGCATACAAAAGCTATGCCTTATAAATGGGGCTTCTTTATTAGTCTATGCCGCCCCCCACAGTCCTTTAGCAGTAAAGATCTGTGTCGCCAAAGATGCCCCAGTAGCTCCCCATCTTCTTTTCTGCTGATGCACTGCACATGCTCTGTGGTGCTGTCATTTACTGCGCATAGGGACTGACTCACAATATACTGACTATATATAATATAAATGTCACAACATAAGGCTGATTAGTAAATAATTCAAATGATTGGTACATGGCAGCTCAGAAACCAGCATAGTTGGCCTTTAGCATCAGCTGATATGACAAGCAAACCTCATTTTCTTCTTGATGATTTCTGATAACCCCTTAACTTAGCGTCACAACAGCAGCTCAGAGTACACTGAGCATGTGCAGTGCCACTGACACACAAAAGATGCCCTAACAAGATCCAAAAAGGAGAGTTGCTGGGGCAACTTTGAAGGCCTGGATCATCATCGTTATAGAGCTGGGAAACTTATACAGGTATGGGATCCATTTTCTGGAAACCCGTTATCCAGAAAGTTCCGAATTACGGAATGGATGCCTCTCATAGACTCCATTGTAATCAAATAATCAACATTTTGAAAAATTTTCTTTTTTCTAGGGATGCACCGAATCCATTATTTTGGATTTGGCTGAACCCCTGAATCCTTTGCGAAAGATTCTACCGAATACCTAATTTACATATGAAAATTAAGGGTGGGAAGGGGAAACATTTTTGGTTTCCTTGTTTTGTGACAAAAAGTCACGCAGTCTCCCTCCCCAACCATTTTATGCATATGCAAAGGATAGGTAGAAGGATTAGCCGAATCCTGCCGAAAAAAGGCAGAATCCTGGCCGAATCCCGAACCGAATCCTGGATTCGGTGCATCCCTACACACTTCTTTCCTAAGCTCAGGTACCCGACAGCTGCCCAGAACATGTGCAGTGAATCAGCAGGAAAGAAGATGGGGAGCCACTTGGGGCATTTTTGGAGGCACAGATCTTTACTGCTAAAGGACTGTGGAGGGCATAGACTAATAAAGAAGCCCCATTTATAAGGCATAGCTTTTGTAGCCTACTTTTTTTTATAGAGCATCACTTCTCCTTTAAATGATGAGTTATAAGTCTAAACAGAAACTATGACTTCATGTAAGTTTTATTTGCAAAAAACTGTTTCTCTGTAATAATAAAACAGTAGCTTTTACTTGGCCCCAACTAAGATATAATTAATCCTAATTGGAAGTGTAGGGCTATAGTAAATTTTAGCTACTTCCCATGTGGTGTGGTACCACAAATGAGACCTTCTTTACTCTGGGGTAAGCCCTCGCAGCGGGGTGGAGGCAGGGTGTAGTGTAACTGTAACCGTGTGCCAATGCACAAGAATTGGGCGCCAGAGGTTCTTTTATGCTTAACCAAGAACAGTATTTTTTTAGCATATACTCACAGTACCAATATAGGCTGAATCCCTACAGGCCAGGGAAACATCAGCAGAGGGTTATGCAGCTTGTGAGGGGTATTGCCCAGTTTTCAGGATCTCCTTAAGTGGCATCTAGGGGAATTCCTATCGTCCCTAGTCTCAACACTTTGTCCCTACTCTGGGTTATTAATACCTAGGGATCTTAATCCCTCTAATATCCTCGTCAGAGCCATGAGCTGCTCAACTACATAACCTGTCTATCATTCCTACAGGGATCTATAACAGAGTATGCTATCACTTTACTAGGGCCACTGCTCCTAGGATTCACTACCCATTTCCCTTCCAGCCTGCTTGGTTGGGCTAAACTCAGAGATCCCCAACCTTTAGAACTCGTGAGCAACATTCAGAAGTAAAAGGAGTTGGGGAGCAACACTAGCATGAAAAATGTTCTTGGGGTGCCAAATAAATACTGTGATTGGCCATTTAGTAGCCCCTATGTGGATTGTCAACCAACATTGAGGCTCTGTTTTGCAGTACAACTGGTTTTTATGCAACTAAAACTTGCTCCCAAGCCTGGAATTCAAAAATAAGCACCTGCTTTGAGGCCACTGGGAGCAACATCCAAGGGGTTGGAGAGCAACATGTTGCTCGCGAGCTACTGGTTGGGGATCACTGGGCTAAAGTAATGAACCCAGACCGCATGGTTTCCAAGACCTTTATACTATGACACAGTGCCATCTAGCGTTCACTGCGAGAACTACAGGGGTTACATAAGCACAAGGTCCCCATTAGGACCCATTTAGGCGTCCATATTACTAGGGATGTGGCTGTCAATAATATGTGAGGGTGTCTAAATTTTCACATCCCTACAGAAGCAAAACCAGCCTATTGGGTTTATTTAACGCTTAAATGATTTTATAGTACACTTAAGTTATGAAGATCCAAATTACAGAAAGATCCATTATATGGAAAACCCAAGCATTCTGGATAACAGGTCCCATACCTGTGTATATATATATATATATATATATATATATATATATATATATATATATATATATATATATATATATATATATATATATATATATATAAAATAAATATGGCATTTCTAGTCATATTCGTTTTCCACTTTAAGAAAACTGTATAGCTATTAAAGAGAATAGTATACTGTATGAGCAAATGCTTCAGTTGAGTATTTTGTAATAATATAATATTATTTAGAACTGCCATTACATCTGCCTCTGAATCGTGTATGGCAAAGGGCATTAAGCGAAGCCAGACAAGACAGAACCACAAGCACCACAAAAACAGATGAATGGGGTCAGAGTGATGAAGAAAAAATCACAGTCGGAGAGTTTGCGCTGACATATGAAACAGATGGGCTGCAACAGTCATAGGGCTGAAGTTGGTAGCAAAGAAATCTATTTCTCTAGAGCAGCAGGGATGGTTTAACGACGGGAATACAGGAATCAAAAAATTCAGAAATTATTTTTGCATTTAAAAGCAGTGTTTGTTTGTGACTCTTAAAACAATGTAGCCGAAGTCAGTTCCCATAAAAGTAGGATAATCAGCTGGTTTCTGCTTGATTAATAGATGTATTATATATTACATCGGATCAGCTGCGGAGACGTCAACCAGTCCCACATCTTTAGGAAGATAATGATCCACTCTGGGCCATTTTGACGGCTAATTTCATGTTTTCGCATTTAGGGCAGAGACAGGGAGATTAGTCACCCGGCGACAAATCTCCTCTTCTTTGGGGCGACTAATCTCCCTGAACTGCCTTCCCCTGCCTTCCTACCGGCTAGAATGAAAATCGCCAGCGGGATGGCACTCGGAACACTTTGTTTTCCGATGTCTCCTGTAGTTGCCTCACGAGGAAACTTCGGGCGACTTCAGAAAATGAAGAGCTCAGAGTGCCATCCCGCCGGCGATTTAGAGGGGAAGGCAGTTCGGGGAGACTAGTCGCCCTGAAGAAGAGGAGATTTGTCGCCAGGTGACTAATCTCCCCGAATTTGTGATTGTGATTCAGCCTTTGCATGGTGTCTTGCCCCTGAGTTGTGCTTTGTGTTCCATTGTGTTCCTCAGTATTCCAGTCATTCTTAAATAACACAATGTAGGTGCTTTTGAGTGATGCCCCCCTGCCATACTGAGCTGATAGACACAGGCAGCACCACATACTGAGACAGCTTGTGACTTTGCTATAGTAGCAGTGGATTCTGGGGAGGGAAGACGTATAACATCTGTTATTTTGCACATTTATTGTTCCCAAGCTTTCTAAACTGTAGAACCTTGTTTCTGTTCCTGAAAGGTAATCTAACTAATAATGCTTACAATGATTCTATTACTTAATAGTGATGGGCGAATTTCTCCAGCGAAATTCGCAAAACGCGAATTTTGGTGCCGGCGTCCAAATATTCTTGTCGCTGACGACAATTCCGACACTGGCGACAATTCTGCCGCCCATTAAAGTCAATGGGCGCCTAGAATTGTCACGGGCGAATTTTTGCGGCAATTTCGCAAATTTATTCGCCGACAGTGAAACGGGCGAATTCGTGCCTGCCGAATAAATTCCCCCATCACTATTACTTAACATGATTAAAATGCCCAGTTTAGGAATGGCTGCACAATGCACCACCATTACACCAAGAGGAGGTGTACCTGCCCCCTGGCATTCCCTGGCAGCCTAGAGCTTACCTCTAAACCCATCAGGATAATAGCAGATGCAGCAAGTCACTCCTAGGCAAGAAAACAGTAGCTTATTTGTGTCAAGTTTCTTTATTTCTCCCAGCAAGTCATCATCGAAGGCACTGTACTGCCACCTACAGTAATGCTTTTGCTCTGTGACAATAATGGATAGGAAGAAAGCTTGAGAAGTTTTACATTTCAGGGTTTTTTTTTTTTACATTTTGCAAATTCCCATATAAAAAAATGTCATTGAAGTGTCTGACAAATATAGTCAGCATTATTTAACTGTGTTTTAATAATACAGAAAAGCTTTTAAAGGAAAACTATAACCTCAAAATGAATACTTGAGCAACAGTTTATATCAAATTTAGTGGCATATTAATTATAAAAACAGCACAATTCAAATAATATCTGCCAGAAGTCGATACAACAAGACTGATAATCAGAGTAGGCAGACTGCACTGGGTCCTGTATTGTCATGTAATTTAATGTGGATTTTATAGTTTTTCTATTGTTTAAAACAAACTTTATCTAACTCCCCAGAATCAGTGGCTGCAGCAAAATAATCCTCCAAATATAATTCCAGTTTATCTGTTTAAATGTGGCTCCATGATCTTTGTCCCCGCCACTGGGGTTGAAAACAGTAAAGGGGATGCTCTACTGGGAAACAAACAAAGCTGCTTGAGTTCTGCATGGCTGGGAAGTAAGGTAGGGGCTCCTCCTGCTGTTCATAAGTATGATTGTTTCCATGCTCAGCAGTTAGGGATCGTCTGAGAATTCCTATCCACAGCAGTAAATGAAGAGAGAATTTCACTGCATACAGTCAGGTTTCTTATAAAAATTGTACAGCTTTTTTAATTAAAGTATATTGGAGAAAGGTTTCTTTTTCAATGAAGAATGGGATTTTATTTTTTTGCTTTTGAACTCTTCTTCGGGACGACTAATCTCCCAGAACTACTTTCCCCTGCCTTCCCACCAGCTACAATGTAAATCGCTCGGAGCGCTTCATTTTCCGAAGTTGCTTCACGAGGAAGCTTCAGACGACTTCGGAAAATGAAGCGATCTGAGTGCCATCCCGCCAGCGATTTACATTCTAGCCAGCGAGAAGGCAGTTCGGGGAGATTCGTTGCCCCGAAGAAGAGGAGATTTGTCGCCGGGTGACTAATCTCCTCTAATCTGATAATAATGTACCTTGCAAAAGTTCGTAGAATAGCACTCTCATCAATTTTACATTCACTTTTTTAAAGGTTTACTTATCCTTTAAAGGGATGGTTCACCCTTAGGGTAACAGAATGGCCAATACTAAGAAACTTTTTAAATGGTCTTCATTATTTATTTTTTAGAGTTTTTTAAATATTTGCCTTCTTCCTCTGACTCTTCCAACTTTCAAATGAGGGTTGGTGACCTCATCAATAAACAAAAGCAAATGCAAAAAGCAAAAAAAATGCAGTGTTGTTTTCCAGGGGGAATATCAGGGTTGTCTTGAATAAGTAGATACAGGTCTGGACTGGGATTCAAAATAAGCCCTGGCATTTCAACTACACAGAGGCCCAAACTGCTTTTCCCATAAGCCCAATAAATAGTGACTGGATATGGCATCTTACAGCAGCCCCTCTGGCATTTTTCCAATCCCCGGCCTGGGCTGTAGCTTTTTGTATGGCCAGTGTGTATGAATATATTTAGGTAGAAAGATCTTTCTATCCTCAATGCATGAAATTCAAGATAAATTGCACGACCCTGTACGAACCTGCAATGTGTCCATATCATGTCAAACAACTGTGCTGAAATCACTAAGGCCAAATTTAGCAGATCATATTTACCACCAGACCAGATTTCAAACACACCTTGATATAGAATTCCCTTGACTGAATTATTTATTCTGCATTTTGTGTTTTCCTCCAAAACAGGACTGAAATAAAAGCAACAACAGAATATATTGTTGTATTACACTGACACCTAGTGATCAAGTACAGATCTAACAGCAAAAATACAAGGTAAGGACAGGTTCAGGGAAAACCCCTAATTTTCCTTAAGCTTTAAAGGAACTTCATCATCATTATGATATTTTATATACTGTGTATGTATATATATATACTCACGTTTATTCTTTGTTGGCCTGGGTGCGTGTATCCAATGCTGTACACAATCCTCCAAAGTAGAAACTCTCAGAATCAAAACCAGCCTATTGCAGGGACCCCTTGAATGAGGCATTTAGATTTAGTGATTTAACACCTGAAATAGTTAGGACTAATACACATGGGTGTTTTTTATGCATTTGAAATGCATTTGAGACACGTACCTAAACTCATCAGATAATTGATTCCACTATATTCTGCCTGGTTGTACTCGAAGGTTCAGAATTGCGATTGTGTTTTATAGCATTTTTTTTAGGAGAAACTTACTGCATTCTTTTGTGCTTCGCGTGCATACAAATGACAATGGAACAAAAGGTTGTGTTTAGAATACAATAAATGCAATATATGCACTCAGGCTAGAACATCTCCCTGAGATTTCCACTGGAGGATATCCAGCCCTGATCTCTACAGTGAGCACCAACCATTTGGTTTTTTGGTGTGCTATGAATGTGGACATGGTCTTGCGGTAACATGGGTGTGATTTAAAGTGGGTGTGGTCTAAAAACAGGGAGTGGCTAACACTGGCTTCCGTTATCGGCCCTCCACCATGTAGATTAGAAAAATTCCGGCCCTCGGTACCATAGAAGTTGGACAGCACTGCACTAGAGCCACAAACCTGTAAAACATATTCTTTTTAATCTATTTTAAAATGTGAATATACCTGAATTGTTATGACTGGTATCAAAGTACTTGATCTTTACCCCCATGCCTTTATATGGTTATATAACTTTTTGGTAACTTCTAATATTATTATAGATTGTGCTGGGGTCATGACTGGAAAAGAGACAGAGAATGGGCATATTTATTGGATATTTATAAGGATGAAGCATAAATGACACCATAACATTGACCTCATTTGCAACGTACAACCCCAGTCAAAGATATGAGGGGTGGAACAAGCCCCTTGTTTCAAATATCAGGTGCAGAATTAAAAAGAATGTTGAAATACTTGTATATCATTCCATGCACTAGATGGAGCCAAAATCATGTAACAACCCACACAGAGTATATGAAGGAGCTTGCAACAAAACAGCGAAAATACAATTTGAAGCTTAAATGTATGGGGTGTTAATATTCGTATTGTTAATAACCAGCCCTACATGAATTGCTGCCTCTTAAGAATATTGTGGATACTCTGGCCAAAGACAATTTCAAATGAGGAACTGAGGAGCAGAGACAGAGAACAGTCATTTCAACATGGGATAAAAGAGAGGAAATTGAGTCAAATCAACTGGACTTGCTGTGTTTTTTCTTGAAGACTTTTCATCAGTCATCCACTGGCTTTCTCAATTCAGAATGAATTGTCAAAGCCAGTCGATGACCATTGTAACGTTTTCAAGAAAAAACACAGCAAGTCCAGTTGATTTGACTTATTTCTACAGATATACCATGACCTGGATGAATGAGAATGAATTGAATGAGTCAATGAAGGTAGATATCCATCCTCAGAGGGAGAATAATGAGAATGGTAAAGAGGACGGCCCTCAAGTGTGAAACCCACAGGGACAATGGATCAGGGGAAGAACTAGAAAGACCTGGAGGAGGACAATGAAGAGTGAGACTAGAAGGGAAGGCAAATCCTGAGCTCAAAGGATGAAATTGAGTTAGAAGTCACTGGCAATGATTCCATTCACTCCACCTTGGAGTAACAGGAAAATGTTTTTTTTTCTAAATCTTATTGGTTATTTTGGTTTTGAGGTTCTCTACTGCTCATCTTCCACTATGGCTTCCCCTTTAAAGGAACAATTACACCAAAAAATAAAAAGTAATTCAACTAACTTGCACTGTTGCTATGTATTGGTAAAAGTTATGTGTTTGCTTTAGACAGACTACTATAGTTTATATGAACAGGCTGCTGTGTAGCCATGGGGGCAGCCATTCAAGCTCAAAAAGGAGAAAAGGCACAGGTTACATAGCAGATAACAGATAAGCTGTGTAATAGAGTACAATGGTATTCTACTAAGAGCATCTCTTATCTGCTATGTAACCTGTGTTTTAAATGGCTGCTCCCAAGGCTACACAGCAGCCTATTTATATAAACTATAGTAGCCTTTCTAAAGCAAGCATAATTGTACTAGTGCAGGAAAATAGTACTTTAAAACACTTCAATTTTTTGGTGTTACTCATAGTCGGACTGGACATTGGGAGCACACCGGGTTACAAATCTCCAGGTCCCCCACACACGCACGCATAAACGAACGCTACCGTGCATGCTCTAACTCCGCCGAGTGTCACCACAAATTTTTTTGGTGGGGCTGCCAGATCGGGGAAGGGGGTCTGGACCTAGTCCAACCCTGATGTTACTGTCCCTTTAAGTTCTACTATGCAAGTCCCACTTGTCCATATTCATTTGCAAACCTTATACCAGGCTGCTTTATTGTAAATGCTATAAATGAATTAAGAGACAAGGTATATGCAAAAGCACTGGAAACCAACACTGACCTGTCTAATTTGTGTTTCCCACTACTGATCCCAACCTCTGTAACCTGGGGATCTGATAAATACATTATTTTCTTATTAATATCAGGTAAAGAAGTAATTTGTGTTTATACAGTACATGCAATTGAGAAAAATGTTTTATTTGCAAAGTGGTATGACAAAGTGGGCATCCCCTTTAAGTGAAGTACCCAAGTTTTATATATATACCCCCATATGTAATATAAGGCACTAAGTTTGCCCTGGAGCAGTAACCCACAGCAACCAATAAGATGCTTGCTTTAAAACAAGTGACCAGAAAATTCTACCTGCTGGTTGGTTGCTGTCCATTACTGCTCCTGGGCAAACATAGTGCCTTTTATTTTATAACCCCAAGTGTCTCTTTTTTTAATGGAAACATTCCTTGGGTCAAAGCAGGATAGAATGTTTACTCTTCTTAAAAGCAAGTCCCGTGGCTTCCTCCTAATCTCACATTAACACTCACAGTGGAAAGTTCTTTACTATTCTTCGTATTACCTTCTATAACCTATGATATCCCCTAGCCACCACCTAATTTACTGTTCCATTATTCATCAAGAGATCCTCATCTGTCACTACTTTATGAACAGATATGAATTTTGTATGTGAATCGCAGGTTTTAAATAAAATGGGCCACATAAAGCTATAAAAAGGGGTCATTTTGCTAGGATTATAACATTTACTCGGAATAACCCTTTCATTTAAAAATAAGAGAAATATCCTATCTACATTACATTGACATCTTACGTTTATAGAGAGGCTAAAAACAGGTTGTTAATTAGTTTCTTCAATAAATATTAGTGGCCATTGAACTATATCACTTGTGTGTCCCCAGAGGGAAGTGGTTCCTAGCAACGACTTCCGCTTGGTCGGTAATATCTTTACATTTATTGAGCGGGTCATGCTGGGAGATATTAATATCCTCGGATACGCCATTGAGGCGTGCATTGCTTAATCTAAATGTCGGCACCTACCAACACATGATAGGGTCCTCCGTGAAGGCTCTGGCATACACTGCGGTGCATTCCCCTCTCCTGATATTTAACGGTGCAAGTACACCGACATTTTGAAAAGACTCGTGTTAGAGGGGTGCCCCACACATATTTGGCGAATTTGGCACTTTCTAGACCTGGGGATATTTGAATACCTTGTTTTGGCCACAACTAATTGGATATCAATACCGGATTGCCTGGGACTGTTTACTCTCTCAACAAATTGAGATTGTGGTTTACTATTGGAGCGCTCCGTTCTTGGTTCCAGACATGCCATTTTTACATCTCAATATATAAATTGCCATTTATGTTGTGGTATATTGAGAGACCATTACAAGGGATCCCTTTTGCACATGCAGCTCTGCTTAGTTTTATTTTAATTGGTTTTAATTTGATATCGGCATAGTGTTGAATAATAAATATTGCCTTTTATCTATTTGGTAGTACTTATTTACAATTGAGTAATTTGGGGTCACATGGGGAGGGGGATAAGTCCCATTCCTGTTGTGTTTATATGTTGTTACTGATCACCTTGTTGTTTGTTAATAATCACTGTATCGAGCTTTCTCTGGTTCCCAAATTGCTTGTGGCACTCCAGTCTCCACCTGTAAATGCCCCCCTTTGACACCAATACATGTTAAAGCCATTAAATGCAAAACTGCATTTAGAGGGGGGGACATCCATCAACATTGCTGAAGGCTTCCCATCTTCATAATTGGCTGCAACATTTTATGGGTCTAGCAAGGGATATTGGTAACCTCCAACTAACCTGATATCAGTAATTCTCCCTTTTCGTGTTTTTCCACTCACCTTCTCCTTCCTTCACTTCTCTCACTCTATCTACATCTTTTGTATTCTAAATTATATCTCTGCAATTTAAATTCATCCTTTTGCCATACCTTTTATTTTATCAGTCTATGCTTTGGGTCGGGCCCAGGGTAAAGTGGGGTTACTAGAATGCACTGGGCCCCATTGCAAACAAATCTTAAGGAGGTGGGGCAGGAAGTGTGTAGAAGCCCCACTTCTACACACTTCCTGCCTCACCTCCAACCACTCCCCACCACTTGACGACTTGCACCCCCTTCCCCGCCATAGGTAAGAGAGCTATAGAGGAAGCAGACACCACAGTCCGGGCCCCTCTGTTCCCCAGGCCCCCCTGCGACTGCTGGCTCTGCTTCCTCTATAGCAGTGATCCCCAACCAGAAGCTCGCGAGTAACATGTTGTTCCCCAACCCCTTGGATGTTGCTCCCACTGGCTACAAAGAAGGTGCTTATTTTTGAATTCGTGGCTTGGAGAAAACTGTTGGTTGCATAAAAAAACAGTTGTATTGCCAAATAGAACTTTCTGTAGCCTGCTAGTCAACATAGGGGCTACCAAATAGCCAATCACAGCCCTTCATTGGCATCCTCAGGAACTATTTTCATACTTATGTTGCTCCCCAACCCTTATTTACATTTGAATGTGACTCCCGGGTGAAAAAGGTTGGGGATCCCTGCTCTATAGTTGCCCCACTGCCAGGGTAATAAACCTCTCCACCCTAAACCAAAACTGGACATGACCCTTTTAATATACAACTTCTATATCTTCTTGTTATGAATTTCTTGTTGTTATTCACTGGCCCAGTGCTTCTGGCTAGAGGTTTACATAACCAAGGAATATACTGCCAGATCAGATTTGGCCATGTGTACTAGGTTGTATCAAATCCTTGCTGGACATTTTTTGATAGCAACTGAATGCGTGGCTTAGTTTACAGGCAATTGGTGACTAAAATTAAATTACTGCTATGTATCATAGCCAGCGCACCTGTGCATTTATACTTCAATAGCAGACACAAGCAGGCATCTCAGTAATTCTCATCATATTCTGGCAGAGCTGTTTCTAGGGTAACTAGGATTTTTGCAAAATGCTGGCGTCTGCATTTCCGGAGTTGATTCAGGAGGAGGTGAACTAAAACAAGATAGTTGCCTTGATTAAAACACCCCCTCTCCTTATAGTCTCCTGAATAGGATTCAGTGGGAATAGCCTAGCATATTGTGCAATTCAGACTCAGGCCCCCAGACAGCTTTAAACATATGTTTTAAATTAAGGGCTCTTTATATGAGATGTTGCTTTATTGTAAGACAAAAGGGGCTTTCATGATACAGGTCTGTACAGGTCAAGGTATCATGAATAAACATTCTGCCAATGACAAAAACAGTTAACAGGTCTTAGCTCAGTAAGGTCTGGAATCAGCCATGTGTAAAGGGATCACAACCTGTGGTGCCCTACTCTAAGCCCTGGCTGATAATTGACTAATAAGAGCCAGTCAATGAGGGGGAGTGTAAACCCATGGAGGGGGAACTTAGAGTTCACATTAAGCCCCTTATATATGATGTGGAGGTCACAATATAAAGTGACTCCATTACATTTATCATCTCAGAATCCATACCAAAACTATAAAAAAAAAGACTGGTTATGGGTTCAATGTCCCATTAGCTCTTAAAAGAGTCCAAACATGACTAAGTTTGTCCCTTTGTTTATCAGATGGAAATATCTGGGCAGGTCACGCTGTATTGATATTTGGTATCTAGTAGGAAGAAATTTGACCTTTGCATATTATTTGATTTATAATGTGTTCCTGTAAGGAGTTATGGTTATTATATTCTTGGTCCAGTTCCTACTCAAAGGTGGTCATAAAAAACTCATGCTGTGTCCTGCTGACTGATGCCCCTGCAAACTGCAATAAATAGTCAAATGTGTTTGGATTTACTTACGGTGGCTATAGACGCACAGATACTATCGTACAAAACTAATTTTCATACAATATTAAGTGCGTGTATGGTGGGAAAAGAGCCAACCGATATTGACAGAAGACTTGAATATCAGTCGGGCTAGATGGAAAATTTTGATCGGGTGCCTTTTGTAGGCACCCAAACATCAGCCACTGTAAGTGCTAAATCGTTAGATACAGGGAGAATTATATTGTTTCTGCCTTTATATATGATGATTCTGAGCTCTACACGTGTGTATTGAAACGAAGAAAGGTCGTAATTGTTATGTCTATGGCCACCTTTAGGAGGAGAGAAACCATTTCTGTGGGGGGTTACCCTGTTTGCTTCCCCTTGCCTCCAGGACTAGGAAACTCTATCTTTGAAGATAAGTATAGGTTTTCCATGTTTTTCCCTTTTTTATTTTATAAAATGTTTGTATTTTTGAATGTATGTCTTTTTGTAACATCATTTTGTTAATTTGCATTGTTATACCTTTTATGATATTAAATATAAAATGTAATAAGTTTGTCTTTGATGCTCTAAATGACCCTAGCCCGAAAGTGTGTACCTGTGAGCCTTAGTCCTCTGCACGCTGAATGGAAATACTCGTCTGTGGCTAGTTAACCCTTTAGTGGCTATGGAATCATGTGTCTATGTTGTATAACAAATGAAGGTGTATTTCAAGTCCTTGGTGGCAGCAAGTTCTTTGTATGATTTTGTGGGTGTTGGTTGGTGTTTGGGGTACTTTTGTGTTAATCTAACCTGTGTGCAAGGTGAGTGACTGAGGTATTGACCCCTGATAGCCACATCTAAAGTCACATGCAGCTGGAAGTGCCATAATTGTGACCGTGGCCATTTACCTGCTCCACTGCAGAGTGTAAATGGAGGTTTTGGACACAATCGGCCATGTTTACCTGCAACACAGCTTTTTTTTCTCTAAACTCCAACATTATTGTTGCCAGGTGGAGTTGCAGAGTGCTGGAAAATCATGCCCTATGCCACATTTGTACCAGCTATTTTTCTGCAGTAAAGAGAGAAAGCTCTTGACTACCCTATATACATTTATCTGTAGATAAAATCTTCTGCGGCCACATGCTTTTATATGGTCACATAATTCCTCCGCAACTTATAATATCTTTATAAATTACAGTACTATATAATCTGTCTGTTACTAAGGGGATTACTATCTGCTTGAGTGTTATTTATTTAATACATATTTACCTGATTTAATACAAAAAATTGTATTTTCTTAAATAATAGTCCCACTTGGCACAGTAAAAACTGCATTTCTAATTGGTCTTTGACTTGTTGAAATGTTTGTACTCGAGGGAACATCATCAATAGAAATAATAGTTATTTTCAGTTTGTTTGATGGGAGTAAAATTTAATTTTACTCAGCTAGAACTGCAGCTGTTAGCAGAGAGTGTTTAAAACACATTTAGCCTTTGACAGATCTATGCACTCCAGATCTCAATACAGTGCTGTTATTATGCACAAATAATATCCATCCATGTGATTCTGATTTCACATTATCCCATCACATGACATTTCTTACTAGAATAGAAATGAGGATTCTGTAGGAAACCAGCTTAGGAACCACATCAAATCTTTAAAATTGGCTTCACATCCATTTTCTAAAGAGTAAACTTCACTTTTATATAAGAACACAGAACTCAGGTACAGCTTTTCCACGCTGAGCCAATGTACTGCTTCAGTTGTACAATTTAGGGCTTCATGATTGTGGATGTGTCCATTGCTAAGTAAACAGTAAAAGTGTATATTGCCAGGCCCTTGCATTTTATTAGTAATTTAGTAGCTGTGCAGGTACAGTTTAGGGTGATGGCACATGGGGAGATTTGTTGCCTGTGTTTACATTTCAACTATTGAGAGTCAACCTCGATTGACTTTGTATAATGAAGCACCTAGTATGTTTTCCTATCTGTGATTTACTTTATTGTCAATGGGTAAACATTTCAGGTAGATTTGTCATCCACTTTAGCACAAATTTAAACGCAGTTAACTAATCTCCCCATGTGCCATTAAAGGAGAAAGAAAATCCTTTTTACTTGGGGGTGGCAAAAGTAAGGCACCCCCAAGTGATAGCATTTACTTACCTGAAACCCCAGGCCGGTGCACCTATCAGGAGATAACTGCACTGGCCCTGGGATTCTTCCAGAGAGCACCACGAGCGAGCAACTGTTTTCCTGCTTTTTCTTTTTTCAAATTTCCCAGGGCAGAAGCGTGGGGAGCCACGAGACGATTATCCATGGTGCTTGCTGGAAGAATCCTGGGCCCTGCAGTTTTCTCCTGATAGAAGCAGATAGTCGTTTCCTTGTTCTTTTGAAAGTACATGCAACATTCAGCAAATTTCAATGAGCTTGTCTTGCTTAGAGCCTTTGGTCTTTGCAGAATTGGCATATATTTACTAAATTGCATTAAGATTGTCTATAACTCATCATCCAGTAACTCTGAATTCAACTCTAAAATTAATGCAGTGCCCAGAATTATGCCAAAGATATCACTAATGAATAGTTTATATGAATTAATAATAAATTGTATTATTAAAGTAATGTATCAATCTGTCAATATATTAAACTATTTATGGCAATTTAATATCAGTTAGCATGTTTTATTATTATTAGTATTATTATTACTATTATTATTATTACTATTATTATTATTATTATTATTAGTAGTAGTAGTAGTAGTAGTAGTAGTAGTAGTAGTAGTAGTATTAATAATAATAACAATCAATTGACTAATAATTATTTATTTTTATTATTATTAACATGTATTTATATAGCGCCAACATATTGCATAGCACTGTAAAGTAAATGTGATTATACAACTACATCACATGAATTACATATATAGAATATATGGAGTAACAAACATCACAATCAATACGGGTACAAAAAGGTGAGGAATGCCCTATGCATAGGCATACAGTCTAAAGGGAAGGGAGTAATACACAAGGTGTGGGAGTGGGCAAGATCGAATTAAGTGGGTGAGAAATGTGGTATTGTATGTGGTGTTGCGTTTGGTAGTTAAGCAGAGTGAGGGTAGGCTTCTCGAAAGAAGTGAGTTTTCAGAGATTTTTTGAAAGCAGAAAGGTTGGGAGAAAGTCGGACAGACCGTGGGAGAGCGTTCCAGAGGAGGGGTGCAGCCCTTGCAAAGTCTTGAATGCGAGCATGTGAGGAGGTAATGAGAGAAGAGTTGAGTAGCAGGTCAGTAGAGGAGCGTAGTAAGCGAGTGGGTGAGTATATAGAGATGAGTTCAGAGATGTAGGGTGGGGCAGAGTTAGGAAGTGCTTTGAAAGTCAGTGTCATTAATTTGAATTTGATTCTGAAAGGTAACGGAAGCCAGTGCAGGGATTGACAGAATGGCGAGGCAGAGGAGGAGCGGTTGCTGAGGCGTATGAGCCTCGCATCAGTGTTCATTATGGACTGGAGAGGTGACAGTCTCTGGAGGGGGAGGCCAATTAAAAGAGAGTTACAGTAGTCTAGACGCGATATGATGAGAGAGTGAATAAGAATTTTGGCAGCGTCTTGGGTGAGAAATGATCGTATTTTAGATATGTTCCTTAGGTGGAAGTGACATGATTTAATAAGTGACTGGATATGAGGAGTGAATGACAGGGCAGAATCTAGGATAACCCCAAGGCACCGGGCCTGGGGAGAGGGGGTGATAGTGGAATTGTTAACTATGATGGATACTTCGGGGATGCTACTGGTGTTAGTTGGAGGAAAGAGAACCATTTCAGTTTTAGAGAGGTTTAATTTAAGGTAGCGTTGCGACATCCAGTTAGAGATAGCGGACAGGCAGGAGGAGACGCGAGTTAGGAGTACTGGGTTCAGATCAGGAGATGAGAGATAGATCTGAGTATCGTCAGCATAGAGGTGGTAGTGGAAACCATACGAATTTATTAATTTGCCAAGGGAGGAAGTATAGAGGGAGAATAGTAATGGTCCCAGGACAGAGCCTTGAGGAACTCCAACAGAAAGAGGTAGGGGAGAAGATGATACTCCATTGTAGGAGACACTGAAGGAACGATTGGTGATGTAAGAAGAGAACCAGGACAGGGCTGTGTCACGAAGGCCAAGCGACTGGAGGGACTGGAGGAGGAGAGGGTGATCTACAGTGTCAAATGCGGCTGAGAGATCAAGCAGTATTAGTAATGAGAAATGATTGTTGGCTTTAGCAGTTAAAAGGACATTAGTTAGTCGAGTCAGGGCAGTTTCCGTGGAGTGTTTTGGCTTAAAACCAGATTGTAGGGGGTCCAGCAGGTTATTGTCAGAGAGGAATGAGGTTAGTCGGTTGTAGACTAGTCGCTCAAGTAGTTTAGAGATGAAAGGTAGCAGAGAGATAGGTTTGAGGTTGTCAAGATTGGAGGGATCAAGAGAGGGTTTTTTTCAGAATGGGGGTGACAAGAGCATGTTTTAGTTGAGAAGGAAACAGTCCAGTTGAGAGCGAAAGATTAAATAGGTGAGTTAAGGCTTTGATTAGACAAGGATTGGTATTGCGGAGAAGTTTTGAGGAAATTGGATCAAGCGGGCAGGTGGTAAGGTAAGAAGAGGCCAGAAGCTTTGAGACTTCCTCATCAGTGACAGGGGTGAAGGAGCACAGGAGACACTGGGGAGTGCGGAGGGAGGGTGGTGGAAGTCTAGGGGGGTTGAGTAGTGTAATGTCACTTCTGATAGTGTCAATTTTGTTTTTGAAGTGCTCAGCAATATCTTGAGCAGAGACAGATGTGCATGGAGGGGGTGGAGAAGGGGAAAGGAGAGTGTTAAAGGTGGAGAAAAGTTGTACTGGTTTTTTAGAAAGGGAGTTAATGAGTGAAGTAAAGTATGTTTGTTTGGCTTGGAAGAGGCTGGTGTTAAAGGAGCGCAGGGCAGATTTGTAGCTCCAAAAGTCTGATTCTGAACGAGATTTGCGCCAGCGACGCTCAAGTGCACGTGAGTGTCTTTGGAGCGCTTTTGTATGAGCAGTATGCCAAGGTTGAAGTGGTTTGGGTCTAGAACGTTTAGTTTTTATAGGAGCAAGCTCATTTAGGGCAGTGGTGAGAGTACTATAGTAGACAGAGGTAGCCACATTAGGACATGAGATGGCTGAGATATTAGAGTGAAGAGAGTCAAAGGAAGAAGAGAGATGTGACACGTCTACAGCTTGCAAGTCACGGTAAGTACGTGTTTGGGGAATGGCAGGGGGTGAGGAGGGAGTTAGTGAGAGTTGAAATGTGAGCATATTGTGATCAGAGAGGGGAAATGTATGCTTATCCTACTTCCCAATTAGACTCACTAATGGACAATGGTCATTCTGTGGTTTTACTCTACATAACCCAAGTATGTGGGTAATGATAGTAATTTGTATCAAGTTTGGCATTGCAGTATGATCATTTTTGCACCCAATACAATTTATAGTAGTGGTTTTCAGATTTCATTGGTTCAAGCTTATCTTTTCAGCTCATCGTTGATCGTGTTGTTAAACTATCCATCACTACAACCCCTTTCTACTCAAACAGACACCTCTTTGGGTTGAAAAGGCTGCATCCAATTGATTCATAACAAGCTGCACAACAAGCTGCATCTAGCGATTGCTTTCCAAACTCCAAGGCTAGCCCCCTTTCACTTAACACCACTCCCCCTTCGACACCATTTTACAGCCACGAGAATTAGCCTCAGACCTCACCTTCTACCAATCCCAACTGGCTGAAACTAATAAATGCAACACATTTCTCCATATCTCATAAACTCCCTTGATAAGGGAAGGGTACATGACAGTAAAACGAAATTCACTGTCTGCACCCTCCCACAACTCAACCACATAACTGACCCCTAGCCACTACTACTACATTTACACATAACTCCCTGGGACATAATCCTTTTCTTATCATAACCATGTAATGTACCTTCACCATCCTGTTCAGTCTTCATGGGTCCACTTGCATATCATAAGTAGTATATAAGCTTTGCCACCAACCTCTTTTATTTCCAGGATAATCCAGGATAGCAAATTTCCATTGATCACAAATTACAAATGGTAAATTTATTGACTAAGAAGTTTGCAAAGCCCAAACATGTCATGCATTAATATTACCATAAGGATGACAAGATGGTCAAAAGCAAATTTAATTTACAATAATGATAAAACTATGAATGTTTACTGTAACTGCGCAACAAACAGGGACAACTAGGGATAGTTGGAGATGATGAGTAAGAGAGTGGCTAGAGCATTAAATCACACAATGATCAGTAGTTAGGCAAAGGGAATTGGCAACAGAAAGGGTCTGTTTGCAGAAGGATTGGAACCTACAACATAATGAAGCACTGTACTGTATTTAACTGTTTATTCATAGATCTCTTGCAACATATATACTTTCCAATAAAAATATTATACTAGAGTATCTTTTAAGAACAAAGCTCCATACAAAGTAAAATGGTTGTACCTGGTTGCATTTCTCATTGGTGGGAGATAAAATGACAAAAATACAAAATCAGTCAAGGGGATATATACAGCATATTGTGCTTCTAAATATGCCACATTCAGTGTGTATCTACATATCTACAAAATGTATCTACATTTTTGGTGTCACCTCTCAGTTCTATGTCATTTGATATTCTTATATTAAACAGTATTCCCTATATAATGGTATAGAACCATAAATTTGGATGTAAAAGTTTCAAAATTGAATTGAAAATGAATATACCCAACTGTTCGCTTCAGAAGGCCCTGGAGTTCCCATAGAAACGTAGTTCTAGATTTCAAGCCGAATTTGTTTTAGCTGCAGCAATAAAAGATGCTTCAGTCTCTATGGTAACAAAAGCAGGACCTGAAAAAGCTGTTGGTATCCAGCAATTACTGATTTTTAATGCATGTACTTTCTATATTAGGAGTGTAGCATTACAGCATTGAGATGAATGCCTTAGTTGCTATGCCCACTTGCATATAAACACTGCATAATCATATTTAAAGTACACACAGGAGTGGGCTTGTCCGTGATGAGATTCAGGGATATCAGGGATCATCACCAGTGGAACTGCCCCATTGCCTGAGATTAGTGAAAGAACGGTCATAGACTCCAGTAAACCATGCATGGCAGGGTAACAGAACAGTAACACCAAGGGGCAGATTTATCATGGGTCAAAGTGAAAATTTGAATTTCGAATTTAGACATTCGAATTTTCGAGTTTATTTTAGTGTTATTCAACTAGGGAATAGTTAAAATTCGATTTGAGTTTTTAAAAAAAAATTAAAATTTAGAAATTTATCATGTACTAGTCCTTTAAGAATTTGACTATTCACCACTTTAAACCTGCCCAATTGCTGTTTTAGCCTATGGGGGACATCCTGGAATTTGGAGTTGTACGGTGGCATCCTGAAAATCTAGGTTTTTTTGGAGAAAAAACTAGAATCAAATTCAATTCTAATTCGATTCGATTTTGCGGGTCAATCCCATTCACCAGAATTTAAAAAATTTAGATTGATGGCTTTTAACTCAAAAATCGAGTTTATGGGAGTTAATAGGACTTTTTATAAACCCCAATAAACTCTAAATTCGACACTTGATAAATCTACCCCCAAAAAATGAAAGTGCATTAAAATAATAAAAATATAATGTACTGATTACGCTGCACTAGTACAACTGATGTGTTTGCTGTAGAAACTCTACAATAGTTTATATAAACAAGCCACTGTATAGCCATGGGGGGGGAGCCATTCAAAGCTGAAAAAGGAGAAAAGGCACAGGATACATAACAGATCAGCTCTGTAGTATACAATGGGATTCTTCAGAAATTATCTGTGATCCATTGTGCATCTTGTGTTTGAATGGCTGCCCCGATGGCTGCACAGCAGTTTGTTTATATAAACTATAATAGTTTTTCTGAAGCAAACGCACTACATTATATTGTCATACTTTTAGAATAATTCGATTTTTTAGCGTTACTGTTCCTTAAAGGGATGTAAAGATACCCTGCTGCAGACCCTGGTGCCTTTGTGTCCTCTTCCCTGACCCATTAATAAGGTGCCAATAACCCTATTTAAACACTGGATGCACGAACACACCTTCATCAGTAGCATGTCGACATTTGGTTGCTCAGTTGATATTGTCATAAGTCTCTAAATGGAATAGAGAAGATAAAAGGAAAGCGAGCATGAGAAAGATGGATGTGGATTGGAAAAGCACAGTAATATAAAGGACAGTAAGGAGAAATAGAGAGAAGTTGGGGGTGAGACAGGATTGGGAAAATACATCATATGGAAGGCATTAAAGAGATACTGACACCAGAAAATAAACCTTTTTTACATCTATCATAACATTTTTGCTTGTGATCTATAATTTTGCCATAAAAGTATTTGTTGATGCATTTACATTACCCATCTGATCCCCCATGTTCCTCTATGAGGGGGCTGCCATATTTGAGCTTCAGTAGTCTGTTAGCATTAGAAATTCTAACTGACATGTTAAGAAAGGGCAGTCAGTCAGGTTTAGGAACCTCGAGTAACAATTACAATTACAATCAGTGAAAAATGATCAACACGAGCCATAGGTAACTTTTAGGGGCAGATGTATCAAGGGTCGAATATCGAGGGTTAATGAACCCTCGATATTTGACTGCCGAATTAAAATCCTTTGACTTCGAATATCGAAGTCGAAAGATTTTGCGCAATTCCTTCGATCGAACGATCGAAGGAATAATCGTTCGAACGAACGATTAAATCCTTCGAATCGAACGATTCGAAAGATTTTAATCCATCGATCGAAGGATTATCCTTCGATCAAAAAAACCTTGGAAAGCCTATGGGGACCTTCCCCATAGGCTAACATTGGCCTCGGTAGGTTTTAGCTGGCGAACTAGGGGGTTGAAGAAATTTTTAAAGAGACAGTACTTCGATTATCGAATGGTCGAATATACGAACGATTTTTAGTTCGAATCGTTCGATTCGAAGTTGAAGGTCGTAGTCGAAGGTCCAAGTAGCCAATTGATGGTCGAAGTAGCCAAAAAAATCATTAGAAAATAGAATTTTTTTCCCTCTATTTTCCTCTATTCCTTCACTCGAGCTTAGTGAATGGGCCCCCACATGTACATTAATATTATGAAGAATAATTTGTTAGTGTCAGTATGGGTTCCCTAGTTCACCCTCTTTCACTCCCATGATTTCTAAATAATGCACAAGCTTAGGGGCATTTCAGGTTATGCTGATGTGCTGCATGCAGGCAGGGTTTGCCCCAATTATTTGTGTTCCAATCCAGGAACTACACTTGCCCCTCCATCCCATTTCAGCCTTATTATATATTATTTCAGTGTTCCACAAAGAGCTGGTTTGAGTTGCCAGCAAGCAAGGGCAGACAGAAAGCCTATTCTGGTAACGTTAAGACCCTAGCAATGTGCCCACCCACCACAACCAGCTCCAATTCTGAAAATGTAAGCCAAGGGGAAAAGTTACGCTGTCCCAGGTTGGAACAGAGGCTAGATTTGCCCCAGAAAGTCTAATGCACACTAATGTGCATTTTTAATGACATAAACGGAAGAAGAGTCCTGGGTGTTGAACAAGACAGGATTGTGGTGGAATGTATGAATCATTGTTTGCTGGAAATATTTAATGGCCTTTATCATGACTACAAAGAGATTACCTAATTTGTAATCAACATTCTAAGCCCTGATGCAACTGTCAACTGCAAGCAGTCAAGTATTTCCTTCTGCACTAATCATATGCATAATATCACTTTGACTTCAATCTACCTTATGTAAAAAAGGAGGCATTCATTAAATGCATATTATCTGAAATAGGCTTGAACTTTGTCTAAAAACAACGTGTTTGAGCACCTGTTCAATGAACCACAGATATACAGAATTCGGGTATGTTCTGAAATATGTCCAACATGCCCAGGCTGCTTCACTTTATCTTGTTTAGTCTCTTTTATTGGGTTTTGTGTCAATGCATGGGCATTTAATAATATAAACTACATTCTGAAAAATACTGCAGAATAACTGCAAAGGAAAGCTATTTTCTCAATGCATTGTCTAAAAGCCAAAGATCTAGAAACACCCAAAGCAATTAAAGAATCAGCTTTTGATGACCCAGTAGCCTCTGTTTCATCCCTTTCTTATAGGAACAACCAGGTAAACCTAAAAGATGTAAGGGCACTAAAACAAAACTTTAATCTCAATTTACCTCTAATCTAAATCTCATGGTCCATGGGGCATATCAATCACTGCCATGTTTTCAACAGGTTCTCAAAAAACAATGAATCACCATGGACCACTTTTTATTAATACCAGGTGGAATTACTGTAGATACAAAAAGGCATAAGGAAACATTTTTAGGAAAGGGGGGCAAATATTTGTTTCTGTAGCCTTTTCACATAAAATTGATATAGATCAAAACAGTACAATACTGGCAAGCACAATGGTTAGTCACACTTCCGTTTCCCCATCCATACATCTAAGTATCATGCAGGGCCAGAACTAGGGGTAGGCAGAAGAGGCACCTGACTAGGGCGCAATGAAGTGGGGGTGCCAAACACGTACCTCTTCTATCACCGACCCCTGGTCCGGACCCTTGTTACCCAAAAGGCACTCCCCCCATCATTACATCCGAGCCGGGGAGGGGGAGGAGTGGCTGCTTGGATTGCCTTGGGCACCTTGCTTTGCCTGGGCCTGGTATCAAGTTATTAATATATTATTAATTTTAAATATTTAGTGATAGTATTGTCACACTGAAAAGAATGTGACGTAAAAGCGTGTAATATACATTCTGTTATGTAACAAACAAGGTCACTTGCTGAGGCAGATCTACTATACATTTTTTACCCCTGAGTCAGTATCAGATTGCTGTTTGCTTTGGAAGCAGGGCGTAGCAAATAAATACATGCTCAGCAAGTCTATAATGAGGGAAATATATAGAAAACCCTGGTCTTTGCATCTAAGCATCAGGTAAAACAAGTCTATTTGTCTCACTTGTCATAAACATATCATATTTAGGAATATTTTGTCAAACTAAAATTGTAAGAATATTTCAAAATTTTCTATTTTCTATTTTACAACATATATGAATGTAATATATAGTAGCATTGGATGATTCTGTTTGAAACAAAATAGCTAAAAGTTCACAACAGTGTGTACTTATATTGTCCCTGCTGTCAGTGTCCTATATGTATGTTAAAGAGATTACAGGAGTTTTGGAAGAGAACCAAGTTGGTAATGTATGTTAGTCAAGATAGTGCCTTTACTGTACTCTTAACCAAATAAAAAGTTAATTCCAAGAGTAATTTAAAGCTGGGATGACCATGTGCCCCTCAGGATCAAATTGGTTTTTTTTAAAGGTCATTTTGGGTTAGGAATAAAAAATGTAAGGACTCAGGGCTGATGTATTATTTGTAGGTATGCACCAAATCCATTATTTTCTGATTCGACTGAACCCCAAATCCTTCATGAAAGATTAGGACGAATACCGAACAGGATCCAAACCATAATTAACATCTGCAAATCTTGGCCGAATACCGAATCCTGGATTTGGTGCATCCCTAAATATTGGGGCAAAATGTTACTTACAGAGTAGTAGTGGGAGTTCCAACTCATTTTCCGCCACGTTAGGATTTAGCAGTTCGTAATATTTCTTTCTCGTTTCATGCAATTAAAACTGCTGAGTAATATTTGGACAAGTGAGAACGCTTATCCCTGTTGCTGAGCACTACCACCTAACTGCTCAAAACAGTCAAATACATCAAAAAGAAGTCAGATGAGGATGTTGTGATAGTACAATGTCCAATGGCCTGGGGTAGTGATAGCCATATTGAAAGCCACAGGTCAGAATCAAGGAGTATAGAGTCAGAGGGGTGGTCAGCCAGGCCGAGGTCAGAACCGAGAATGTAGCTAAGGCTGAAACAAGGTGCTCTAAGGGCTAGGGTCACTGACTCATTGCCTATGTTTCTAAAAAAAATGAGGCCCCCATTTATCTTGAAGGTGAAGAAAAGGCAACACAAGTGGTGAGAGGAGGCAGTATTCAGAAAGCAGTGGTGCAGAATTGCCCCTATACATGTAGTCTGCAGAAAGCATTAAGCATATCAACCTTACAGCATAGGGATTTTAATGGAATTTAGCAGAGTGCTTTCTTGTGTTTCTTGCTCTAGCCTGTGATTCCAATTAATAAAGTTTAAAATACTGAACCATGGTACTTGATGATTTACCTATCTAAAGTAAAGGTCTAGTTCATTTGGCAGACATAACCTTACTTTCGTAGCAAAATATAATTTAACCTCTGCCCCTATGCTAGTAACTCATACATAGGAACACACCTCTGAGCAAGTGCACTCCCCCGAATAATAGTGAGACATTGGGAGGTCCGGGACAATCAAGTTCAGAAGGAGAAGGTTAAACAGTGAGATAACTGATTAACACAAATATACAAAATGACTCTGCACTGGACAATTTAATTGTTGCCCGGTAATAATCCCTGCAGGGACAGGTACAAACAACTGCACCCAAAGACTAGATAAGCTTATTAACTACTAACCCCATGGCTGCATGAGCATCAGCAATAGGAGACAGAAACCCTCAGACAATGGCTTCTCAACAGACCATGGACTATTTTACTATGCAACAGCTTGTTGAATTTTATTTTGTCAGTGACTGAGGCTAAGCTCTGCATCTCCCAGACTCCCTTAAAACTTGTGTCCTTTTGAAAAGCATCTGTGGAAGCCACAATTGCAGTTGAAGTGATGTAAAGTATATTTACACCAAAAGATCATTCACAAATGGATTTTACATTGTCAAAAAGTTGGAGTAGAAATGTTTCTGCCAATTTAAAGCCAATTTCTAAATTGAACATAAAAACAAAGTTAACAATCTAAAAAAAAAATCTGTTTTTTTTTTCCTTTAAAAGCTTGTGTGCTGTACAAAAAAATCATAGCATGCCAGTTATATTCCTCCATGTGTAAGTAGTACCAGGAGCACAGCAGAGAGGTTCCATTGGTGGATGGCTGTCCCCTGGTATATTGATCATGCATAAAGTGCAAAGTCAAGGGGCATTTAGAATCCTGTGGGTCATTCTACTTTAAACAGAAAGGAAGCCCTGAAAATTGCCATGGATGTGGAGCTGGTAAAAATTATAGGATTCCCTTAGCAAGTCGCATTAACATCCAAAATTGACTGCCTGAAAGCTAATTGGATGCTTATGCTGTTAAACAAAGCCCACGTGCCATGATATTCTAAGGTAATGCAGTATGATACCCAAGAGTAATTGTACAGGTATGGGACCAATTTGGAATGCTTGAGACCTGGGGTTTTCTGGATTCATAATTTGGGACACTGTGTCTGGCAACTATTTCTTAAAAAAGTAATGGCAATTAAAATGTAGAGGGCTTGCCACAGATTGCCCAAACAGTCCTAAGGCTATGGGCTATGTTCTTAAGGCAGCCTATATGACAATTCTTTCCTAATGAGCCTAAAGTTGTAGAATACATGCAGGAAGATTAGGAGAGACAGCTGGATCTAAATAATACTATATAAAATGTTCTGATACAGCATGGAAATACCTGCCAAAGATCTGTAGTGGGGGTGTACAGAGCCACCCAGCATGAAGGGCTGCCCTCAAAATCAGCACTTGAATCTATTTAGTTCACAATACATAAGTCAGCAGACAGCACAGCATATGTATTTAATTAACCATTTAAAGTGAAAGTAAAATACAATAAGGCTAGAAATGCTGTATTTTGTAAACTTAACATAAACATGAACTTACTGCAACACAAGCCTAATCAAACAAATGATTTATGCTTTCAAAGTTGGTCACAGGGGGTCACCATCTTGTAACTTTTGCAAGACCAAGACTGTGCACATGCTCAGTGTGGTCTGGTCTGCTTAGGGATTGTCATGAATTATTAGCACAAACACAGCACAAGTCAAATAATATCTGCCAGAAGCCGATACAGCAAGACTGATTAATAATCAGAATATGCAGACTGCACTGGGTCCTGTTTTGTCATGTAATCTAATTTGGATTTTATAGTTTTTGTATTGTTTAATACAAACTTTGTCAAAATCTGCAGAACCAGTGACCAGTCACAGAGCTGAGCAAGTGATCTGTTTTGGCTTATCCTGTAAGATATATAGAAGTTAGGGGTGCTTGCATGCCCCCCCTAAATATCTTGCTGCCCTAGGCCTCTCCCCAAATCCGGGCTTGGATAGAATAATGAACAAAAAGACTTGTGTCCAGAAAGAAAATAGTTAAGTTTGTTCCTTGTATGGATATTATTAGTTCCCCCAAATCAGTAGTAAGAGAGTTTGGATCATAACAATTTTGTTGAGAAACTGCTTGCTACTGTCTCTTTAAGGAGCAGAGCATGAAGCTGGCATTTAGGCCAAGTATGAGGATACAAATACAGGCCTGTTTTACAAAGAACAGTAGCAAATGAAAGTTTAAGGAGGTGTTCAACAAATACTATTGCAGATATATAAATGAGAGTAACAAAATACAAGAACAAAATGAAAATAAGGCAGCAAAACACTGAGGGTTTCAGAAGCAACCTAGAGATAAAGAAAATACTCTTACAATTAGAGGTGCAAGATGTGTAATGAATCCCTTACCTATGGCAGATCAGTGAATTTATAATGCTGGTTGTCAAGGATCTTGGCTGCCAAGTACCATGGATTAATTAACTATATACACTGACTGCAGAAAAACAAGTACAAAATCAAAGCCAATTAGTAAAGGTGGAGTCGAGACATAACCGATGAACATGTGGAAGCATAACAAATCTCTTAAGAATGTCACTGGTAGAACAAGTAGTAAAAGAAAGCTTACGGTAACTGAAATATATCAATAAAGATGGGCAAAAGTTAAAACATTTGAAAGCTTTTTTTGTTGTTTTCAAGAAAGCATCTTGTAGCTCTACCACATGGATTCAAATGAAACCCCCTTTTTTTTACTAAAGAGGATGCATACATCCCTATGTTCATTATTTACAAGGAAGTTTTGTGTAAATGTGTGGAACCTGTAGCCTCAATAACCCCTTGTTAGACGAAGGAGGAAGGAGGAAGTAAAACAAATGACTATGGTAAAGACTGGAAAACTCCAGCAACAGCAGGAATTTACTTTCACTGTGTATTAAAAGTGTCAGGCCCTATTAAGACCTTTTCCTATTATGAATGAAGTTGGCATGCTGTTTGCTGGAACTTGATGTCTACCACCACTATAAAGGCCGCCCTAGGCACAGGCCCTCAGGTGACTATATACATTTGTATATGCATCCCTGAGTACCACACTTTGGTCAAAATATATAAGATCAGTGCCACGACCAGGCTCCTACACTGCCTATTTACCCTTATTTTCTATCATTTTTATTTGCATTTTCAACATATTTCGGTAGACAGCAATAACAACAGTATCTTGTTATTTCTCTGATGTTCAAAGCCTATTACCTTTCTAATATACGGGACCCTTTTTATTCAAAACAGTGCCACAAGACCAGTGTGTGAAAAAAGGCTATGTGGCACAGGTTAAATAGTGGCTAACCGATAACACCATTATGTTCTACAGAGCTTGTCTGCTATCTGCGGTGTAACCTGAGAATTTTGCTGAGCAAGTAACCTGAGAGTTTTCTCCTTTGAATTGTTGCCCCCAAGCTTATTTATATAAACAATAGTAGTGTTTCTGAAGCAAACACAGCAGGTTTACCAGTGCAGGGCAACACTGCATTATATTTGTATTACTTTAAAACAATTACATTTTTTTGATGTTACTGTTCCTTTTAAGGCAAGCTTTGCATCATGCCAAAATCTTGTTTATGTACCAGAATGGGGTACCTGATGTCCATGCCCATGCACTAGCTACACAATTAGATGGTGAGGAGGGAGGGGGAATGTGGGGAGAGCAGTGGCATCTAGAGAATGGAAAATGAAAGTAGTTGCCTGACACGCCTCTATGCCTAAGGCATAGAGGAGGTGCAAGTAATATATGATTGACAATTGAGACTTTTAAACTATGGATGTTTTATTAAAAAAAAAATTGGGTTTTATGTTTAATTTGAAAATACCTTTTATTATACAGCTTTTTATGGCTGGACGACAGGTCCCCTTTAACCAGAGTTGGACTGGAGTACCCAGGGCCCACTGGGGACCTGAGTCAAGGACCCACCACCCAGCCATCGCCACCCCTCTGTCCACCCCCAGCCCTGCTCCAGTTCCACAATTGTTTCAATCAGGCCACAGGAAGGACCGACACCTTTTGTGGAACAAAATAACAGCCTTCCTATATTTTCAACTTTCTTTCCTATTGATAAGCATTATTTTCGCAGGCCAGGTATAAAATGCCAGCTAGGTGGCAACAGTAGCATCTTTGATTTTGATGACTAACTTGTGGGACCCAACAGGATCAGGGTCCACTGGGATTTTTCCCGGTATCCTGGTGGACCAGTCCGAACCTTACCTGTTAAGCAATTTCCTCTCTGGCACATGTATAAAGACTGCAAGGCTGCCATGATCCCTCTAACTGCAATCCATTGGCTTGGCTCATGCCCATTGGGGAAAGCTGCACAAAAAGAGACAGTCTCTAATGATGTATTTGTGACATGGACGCCCAAATATCATCATTCAAAATCGCTGCCACAAACCAAGCACTCCTTTCTGCACAAACACATGAAACTTTAGGTATTACAAATTTGCACACATGTATAACACACAAACACACATATTGTAAAAACTTTTTTGCATACTTTTTCAAATTTCAACACAGTTACATAAACACACGTGCACACACACACAATTTTAAATGTGTACACATATGCACATTGAACATTTTGTATATGGCTAAATTTAGCAATATTTGTAGTTAGGCAGTTTGGAGAATAAATGCATATTTGCCCATTTTGAATTAGTCCCAATGGGTACTTTTCAAAAATAAATGGGGTTAATTTACTGTTTGTAACATTCAATTTTAGATACTTATTTTTTATCTTTATACCTAAAGACATGTCGGATGTAAAATGCAGTAAAATGTGTTAAAGGGAAACTATACCCACCAAACAATGTAGGTCTTCATGTTAATAAACCATTTTCATAATAATATACTTTTTAGTAGTATGTGCCATTGGGTAATCCTGAATAGAAAATAGCCATTTTAAAAAATAAGGGCCACCCCCTTGCGTCGTACGATTCACTGTGCACACAAACATACCAACAAACTATACAAGTTAGGTCACATGAGCCAATTAACAGACAGAGATCTGTCTTTTGCTTCCTCACTTCTTCCTGTTACAGTTAGTAAAAAAAAATTCGAAATGTAGTAATTTTTTGGATACTTCGACCATCGAATAGGATATTACGACTTCGAATTTACTTTGACTTCGATTCTAAGTAAAAATTGTTTTGACTAGTCGACCATTCGATAATCGAAGTACTGTCTCTTTAAAAAAAACTTCAATACTTCGCCAACTTAAACCTGGCAAATTGCTGTTTAGCCTATGGGGGACCTCCTGTGTGTTTTGCTAAGTTTATTCTTTTTGTCCCTCTTTCTTATTACAAAATGCTGGGAGGTGTGCAAATTAATTTAAGGGCCCCAACATATCCAGAGGTTGCCCTGTTTTACCAATATATGCTGAAATTGCTAATTAATTAGGGCCTCATGGGGCCCCCTATATCTCCCGGGCCCCTGTGCTGTGCAAATTCGGTAGGTAGTGTTTGAGCTCTATAAGTACTGAAATATCTATATAAAACTATACATATTTGGTTTTGGCCTGCTCAGGATACCTGAAGCTTTAAAAAACAATTATGTTTTCATGCATATAATGAAATATATTTCTGGTATGTTTCGCTATCATGTGGAAAATAATACAATAAATAAAACACAATAAATAAATGATTTACATTTATAAAGCTTATGTTGTCCAAAAAAATGAATGCACAATTGCTCTGGGCAATCTATAAGTCCCACAAAGCTTGCTTGGCAGTTGCACTGTGTGTTTGTGGAAAATTGACTGTCAATGGGTTAAATGTGTTTTGCGTAAATGTGTATCTCCTTGCACCAGTAACGTTCTTCGTGATCTCTATTCCAGCACAGGTTCTTCAGAAACTTAAAGGGTACAGTACCCCCTTAAATCAGCCTCAATGGCGGATTAATAGGATGCATGACAAATATTTTATTTTAGCAGTCTAGATCAAGATCACTTGTGTTTGTCAGTAACATACTTATCAAACCAACATCCTCATTATTTCAGCCACACGGATAAGAAATAAATATGCAAATATATTTATGAAAATGTGTTTTTTTATTTTGCCTTTTTAAAATAATTCAATTTTTGACATGAGGCTGCTATCTCATTTATTATTAATTAAAATAATTTGCTGATAGCTGGAAGGTGTCTTTCTAGTGATGCAAAACAGCTTTGGCATTAAAAAGGCATCAAATTGTTCTAACTTTAAAGCAACAGAATGACTTCAAAACAACAATAAAAAGTTGTTGATGCATGAAATAGGTTTTTTTTTCTTGGCCAATAAAAATTTAAAATAATACCTTACTTTGTTGTTCAGTTTCTTGGGGCAAATAATGTTTCCTTTTCAAAACTGAAACATTTGTATTTGACAGAATTGCACAGGACACATTCTACGTGTTTTTGGCATGTTTTAAATAACAATTTCAAAAATATTTTTGCTGATACGGTATCATTCTATACTGCTCAGCTACTCGTATATCCTGGTTCAGAGCAGGAAAACACACGTAATGGTATTACACCCATCTATTTGTGGAGCACAGTCCAAACAGAGCAGAGACATAAGGATGAAACATAACAAAAAGTGGGTGCAGTTTGGGATCATGGGTGTGGCTGGTGATTGTCTGGGTACTCTCTTACTATCAATAAACTTTAGGAACTGCAATAAATTGTACTTTAATCTTTCATACTTTCATATTTCATCTTTTATGCATAAAGGGGATGAGTTACAAAAAAATCATAAAGCAAAAAGGTTACTGATACTTTTAGTAAAGTAGGTAACTACCACCCCACAGTGAAAAAGAAAAACTTCTAACTGTACCATAATAGCAGCATCTATAACATGGTAAAAGTGTATTTGTATGGTGCACTGCATATAACAAAAAATGTATTTGCTCTTTTTACATCAATGTAAGTAAATATTACTCAGCATTGTATTCACCTTAAAAACATTCACCAAGTTTTTTAAATTATTACATGTTGAACTACAAGCTATAACCCTCATCGATTGGAACGTTCATGAATATTCATACTGATATACAGTTATTGCATGAATGCATATAGTATTATGCATTATGTCATTATGAGATAACCCAAGTGGAATGCACCTAAACACCAATACACATAAGTTACCAAACCAGCAGTATGAGATACGTTGAGCTCGTCAGACAAGGTCCTTCTTTCGGCTTCCAAAAAAAAGTTGAGACATTTCATGAGACACGCCTCAGCTCTACAAGTCATTACACTGTTATCATCGGAGACACTGTTAGGGCAGAGACACACGTGGAGATTCGGGGAGATTTAGTCTCCCCAAAAACGTACCCGCCGGCTAGAATCTACATTGCCGGTGGGGTGGCACTCGGAGCGCTTGGTTTTTAGGAAACTAGGCTTTTCGGGGAGATTAGTCGCCCGAAGAAGAGGCACTTTGTTGCTGGCCGACTAAATCTCCCCGAATTTTCACGTGTGTCTCTGCCCTAATGATAAAAATACATGCCTAAAATCAACAAATACAAAAGGTTTTAGTTAGAAGAGTTTAATCACAACATCTCTAAGCCACCATACCACATTGAAGGAAAGCATATATGGCACTCCCAACTATTTACCTTGGCTCACATTTTTCATAGGCTGGTGCGTCCCTGCGTGCACTATCTTTAGAAAGTGTCTCCTGACCATAGTCGTTCCCCCTACAATTGTAAGTGGAAAATAGTACTGCATTAATGCCATAAAGCAATGATGTATGATGATTAACAAGGAGGTTATGACTTAAATAATGAGAGGCTAAAGTGTCTGCTGTATATTAATAAAAGTAGTTTGCCAGCCTTAACCTGGTGAAAAAAACGCTCTTGATAAATTGCCATCTTTTTCAAGTTTCACTAAAGGACATGAATGTTCAGTGAAATTAAGCCAAAACTATTATTCATATTCATGTTTTAGTAAATTTCTCATGTCATGGCAAATTTTTGTTTTGATGAAAATACATCAGAATTCACATTTTGATATTTACTAAATATACCCCCGAGACCACTAAATTCTAAATGTTCTCTCCCACTAGCAGCAACTTCACACTCGTTTGAATGGGTAACACACCGCCTATAGCAACCAGTGGAACTGAAACATAGGGAATTGCTATAGAAAATGCTGTTATAAAAATGCATGGACCTTACAACATGCAAGGTTTACCAAAGCCACAATATTATGGGGGTTATTTATCAAGGTCTGAATTTATCTCATTATCAGCTGCCAAAAAGTTATTATTACATTTTCCTGAAAATTTGATTTGCGGGAAAAGCTCAGTCTTTCACAATTTTTTCGTGAATTTTCCCCCTGAAATCTCTGAATTTTTCTGATTTTTCACCCGACAGCTCCGAAAACATTGTGAAATTGCCCATAACCCCCGACACAACCAAAATTCAATGGGACTGTTCCCATTGCCTTTTATGCAACCTCGACAGGTTTGAGATTCCGTGTTTTTATATTCGGGCTTTTTAGCCCTCGGGGTTTAAGAAATTATGAAAAATTTGTGATTTTTTTAAAATCAGAGCAAGGTTTGTAAATGGGAGAGGAACTATAACCTGACTTGATTAAATTTGTTAAAAAAAATTCTTTTTCATGGATGCTGGTAGTTTAGCCAGTTTGGTAAGTCTTAGAAATACCTACCAATGTGCAAGTCTTGTTCCATTCTTTACTCATTCTAAAGAAAGTTTGAATATCAAAATAGTCTGAATGTTGAAAATATACTTCCCATTGATTTCTATAGACGCTCACCAGTTTTTAGCTGCTGGATTTTTTTACTTGAATAGCAGGAAAAAAAAAAACACACAAATTTCCTACTGTATGTGTGTATATATATATATATATATATATATATATATATATATATATATATATATATATATATATATATATATATATATACTGTATATGTATAATTACATATCGTGTCTAAATTACATTGTAGACTTGCTATGACTTCTTGGGCTAAGCAATCAGATCTGAATACAGGAATGGGACCTGTTATCCAGAATGCTCAGGACCTGGGGTTTTACAGATAAGGGGTCTTCCCTAATTTGGAACTTCGCAGCTTAAGTCTGATATTAAAAATGATTTAAGCATTAAATAAACCCAACAGGATTGTTTTGCCACCCGTAAGAATTAATTATATCTTAATTTGGGATCAAATGCAAGGTAAAGTTTTGTTATTACAAAGAAAAAGGAAATATGTTTTAAAATGCTGAAATATTTTATTCAAATTTAATCTATGAGAGACAACCTTCCCGTAATTCAGAGGTTTCTGGATAATGGGTTTCCAAATAATGGATCCTAAACCTGTACTTACCTTATATAATTAGTAAAGTAAACTGTTAAATGCATTCATTGTTTGTCATATAGAATTATGGTGACTTGTAAATCTTCTAATTACCTTTAAACGTGTAAACAGATATACATAAAGCACAGCACAGAGATGCATTAAATACTGCAAACGTAGATAGTCCTTTGGCAAAACATTTTATGGAAGCCAAACACTTATTGGCCTCCATTCGATGCAATGTACATAAACCTGTACTTCTGCTATAATAAGGGTTTGATCTTACTTCAGAGAGATGGATTTTATCATTACGTACTATGTGGCCTAATGGCCTGAATTAACAAATTAGTTAGCTCTGAGTGGATAAGGAAGCAGCTCCATACAATTTATATGGGCAAGGAAATGTTTTAGGAAAAGGATATCTTCATGCAGCAGCCTAGGCAACCTGGCCAGCCACATCTCCCCACAATCCGCACGCACAGGGCTGATCCTATCAAATGTGGGGCCCAATTGGGACCATGTTGGCGGGGCCCCTAGTCAAAGTGTTGCTGGCTACTGACACACCAAGTATTTAGGAAAATAAGGGCATACAGGCACAAAATAGAAAGGAAAGGGGCAGACAAGGTACGAGAGTGAGAGGGATGAAATAGAGGCACATAATAGGGGCACACAGGGTAAGAGAGAGAGGGAGGAAATAGGAGAGTGGACTGGGCCAATTAGTTTGGGGCAGGCTGGGCCGATTCAGCTTGGGAGCAGGCTTGGTTGGATTGGGGGCAGGCAGGGCCTATAAAGGTTGGAGGAAAGCTGGGCCTATGAGAATTGGGGGCAGGCTAGACCTATGGAGTTGGGGGATAGGCTGGCTTATCAGAGTTGGGGGTGGGCTGGACCTATGGATTTGGGGATGGGCTGGACTTTTAAAGTTGGGGGCAGGCCAGGCAGCATCATGTGCTGAGGGAAATATTATCTGTGCTGCCCTGTGGTGCGGGGCCCCCAGAGGTGCGGGGCCCAATTGGTCCAATAGGCCTAAGGCCGGCCCTGCGCACGCACCTGAACGGACATGCCCACATGCACGCGCGAACCACTTGCTTGTCTTGCCTATAGGAGGGGGGAGAGGGAAAAGTTACGGGCGGTAAGGAGCAAAAGAGTTTAGACTAGGGTTAGGATATAAATGAGATATGTGCCTGGCGCCCCCACACCATTGCTCCCTAGGCACGTGTCTCTTCTGCCTACCCCTATTTCGGGCCCTGTCTTCATGGAAAAGTCCAGTAAGCGCAGATCATTCCACAAATATATATATCTGTTCTTAACCCCTACCCAAGGATCTCCACAATAATAATGAGCCTATTGTAACATGCTTTCAGTATTGCTTTCATTAACGTGACAGCAATAAAGAATCTTCGGAAGAATAGTGGCAGGCAGGTCTGTTTAATTACTAACACTGTGTATAAATGTTAGTACTACTTCATTCTAAATACCATTGACCAAGAATCAATCCTGAAACAGTGGCTACATGAATTTCTAGGACAGTATTTCTGCACTTTTGCTTGAAATTGAAGTTTTTCTTAGACATTCTGTTCAAGCGTAACTTTATTGTATGCAAATATCTGTGTAACTCTTTGATTAACATGGGATATATCTCATATTTGCTTTGCCTAGGGCAAAGATCCAACTTGTGACCTTGCACATAAGATAAGAGTTATTAGGGTTAATTTATGATGTCTAAGCACATTGCAAGGTGCTAAAATGGAACTGTTCGCTTTAAAATACCTTTAAACATTAGCAACTTTGTACTTTTTGTGGCACTGGGGAGCCCTGTACATAACACCTGCTTGGAAAGGGGTAAGGAGAGGACATAATGCTCCAGTTGAATCTTACTTTATCGAAGGGCATGCAAGTGTATACCCAATGCAAATGCTGCATCTGAAGAGAAGCAATTTTACAATATTTCATATCCACCTACTTACCATTATTTTTATGATTTTAACAGAAGGTCATTTAGTCTTTCAGCTTGGTGAGATATTCCAAGTTCAGTGGTGAATGGGAAAAAGTTTCAAAGATTTTATTTTTATGAGAGTGCTCCAGGTTCTGTCACTGTTACAGGTGTAAAGAGATCTCTGGACTCTTAGGAACAGTGGTGCACTGAGAACTGTTTAAAGAATGGTTATAATAAAGGAATAAATATTGGACATTGTGGAAGTTGGGCGGTAGACGAGGAATATCAATCATCTATTCATGGGAAAACCTGACTGTCCTGGATTACCAATTGCAGGTTAAAGTCACTGTTTCACCCAACTCTGGATTTGAAGAAATGAAACAGTTGCCTCACCGGGGTTGCCATCTCAACCCTCCATCCCAGTCACGAGGTCCTCCAAGCGTTAACCCAGCTTCCACCACATAGCACTAACCATTCATTTCCTGCTTGAGGCCACAATGGGGAGGTTTGGGAGAGGGTCAGGGAGCTTTTGGTGGAAATATGAAAGGGCTAATATGGGGGGTCCCCAAAATATCTTACTCATTAGCCATGTTCAAATGTAAAAAAAGGTTGGGGAGCAACACAAGCATCCACAATGTTCCTGGGGGTATCAAATAAGCACTGTGATTGTATACTTGGTAGCCTTTGTGGACTGGCAGCCTACAGGAGGCACGGTTTGGCAGAATAGCTATTTTTTATGCAACCAAAACTTTCCTCCAAGCCAGGAATTCAAAAACAAGCACCTGTTTGAGACCACTGGCAGCAACATCTAAATGGTTGATGAGCAACATGTTGCTCCCAAGCCACTGGTTGGGGATCCACAAGCTAATAGGAATTTTCCTATACTGGGGCCCACAGGTGTATGTTCTGGTTCTTGTTTTCCATAAAACTGAGCAGGAACCTACTTGCAGAGAATACAAAGCATATGCAGGTGATTCTAGATATCTCTGCCTCTTGGTTAGAGTTGAGTAGCTTTGTAGAGTGGTAGCATTGGGTATCTGAGCTGCTTCTCATTAAACGTTTGTTTTCTTTTTGCATTTGTTGTTGTATATGAACCGCAGTTTTCTTTTACTGGACTTCAAGGAAAACAACAGACAAGGCAACCCCTCCCTTGTTTTTTCCACTGCCACATTGGCTGTGCTACAGAGAAGCAGGCAGGGTTGTGGGTATCTCAATAGCGAACAGAACAGATTTACCCTAATGTACTGGGCCCACTAGTGGGCATTAAATATTGTGCAGTCTGCTGTTTCCCTGGAGCCTGGGAAATGAAAATTAAGAGATGCATGACATAATATTTTCTCTTTTCATTATGATGCCTGTATGCGTAGCTCCATTTTACTGTTTTCATTGTAACTACAGCTGAAACAGATGTTTATGTTAATTATCTTGCTGCAGCATCCATAAATTTATCTAAAAGTTTCCAGTGATTTCCAGAAGTGAAGCTATATGATAATGCGTGTGTGGGGAAGCTTTTTTTCCTAGTGTGCCTCGCTTCCTGCGGTTTATTGCCAAGGCCGCTTAGAATCACTCAGCCAATAAATAATTAGAGCAGAAGGAAAGCTTTTATCCCAGACTGCTGAAAAGTAAAACTTGCGATAAAGCTCTAACCATGGCATTGTTTACACATCTATTTGTAAATCATACAATAAAAAGCAGTATATACAAGGCTCACTGGGCTTCTTCTTTAGACCCTATCAGCTCTTGGGGACCCCACAGGGTTTAGAAGACCCTAACATGGCAGCATATGGACGAGGACATCAAATTTGGCTGTGGGCAACGACAGCCTTTTATCGTCAGTGGGTGCTGTGAGATGTACGTCAACCATAATTAATTGGCCCCTGGTTATAAAAGACTGGTATACGGGTATGGGATCCATTATCTGGAAACCCATTATCCAGAAAGATTTGAATTACGGGAAGCACATCTCCCAAAGGCTCCATTTTAATAAGATAATTTTTTAAAAGGATTTGCTTTTTCTCTATAATAATGCAACAGTACCTTATACTTGATCCCAGCTAAGATATAATTTATCCTTATTGGAAGCAAAACCGGCCTATTGGGTTTAATTCATTTTTAGTAGACTTAAGGTATGGAGATTCAAATTACTGGAAGACCCCTTCTATGGAAAACCAAAGGTCCCAAGTATTCTGGATAACAGGACCCATACCTTTAACGTTTCATCAGATACTGTACCAAACAACATAGTTCTTATGAATAGACTGGTGCACCCAGTGCTGTAAAGAGAAGTTGTTAAGCCCTAAGAGATTTTTTCTCATCCTCCAAACCTTGTTTAAAATTATATGTACCCCACAAATATATTGAAATTGTGAATGATTCAGGGCTGGGATTGGTGTCTCTATTGCTACTCCCCTAGGGGTCACTCTCCTTGTTACCCACATATATTGCAAAGCATTAGTTCATAAAGCCAGGTTGTTACATAATTAACAAGCAAAAGGCCAATGTCTTAAAATTTAAACAATGAAGACATATTTATAAACTGAAAAAATGAAGCTAGGTAAATTACCCAAGGCCTTTTACTGCATCGTTATGGGGCTTTCTATTATCAAATGATAAATCTGCCCTATTGACTCCATTTTATCCAAATAATCAAAATTTTTAAAAATTATTTCTTTTTTCTCTGTAATAATAAAACATTACCTTGAACTTGATCCAAACTAGGATATAATTAATCCTTATTGGAAGCCAAACCAGCCTATTGGGTTTATTTAATGTTTAAAGGATTTTCTGGTAGACTTAAGGTATGGAGATCCAAATTATGGAAAGAACCATTATCCAGAAGATTCCAGGTCTCCAGTATTCTGGATAACAGGTCCCATACCTGTTTTATTATGATTTTAGTTGATAATAGCTAAGCATTATCACACCTTACTGGTCTAAACAGTAACATTAGTCATGGTACAACATTGAGATTCTAAGTTCTCAGTTTGAAAATTTAATTCCCAACATCTTAAAACATTTTTTAAACTTCCCACCCCAAAGCAAGCCTTAATTAGGTTATCTTCTGCATTGTCATGAATAGGTTCATCTTCCGTGGGATGCTGCCCTATGTGATATGAGCTTACTTGCCCCCTTGGAAAATTTTCAGCTGACACCCATGCAAGTCTGCTCTAATAACACAGAGGAAAAAGTATAATACATATTTTTTAGATCTTCCACCCTAAAGGGTCACCAATCTCTGATATAACCCATGTCCTAAAATCACAAGAAGGAACCCCAGGGGTCATTATCTTGTTAAAATTGTGATACCTATGCTTGCAATAGGTAGCTTTTAAGTGCTGCCATTGATTTTGTACTCACCTAGACTCAATCATCAAATCAACCTCGCTGACTCCTGCACATGGTCAGTGGGTATTGAAAGTAACAAACTCCCATATGTGAGAACACCTACTTTACTTATATAATATATACTGTAATCCCATAGTAAATTAATAGATTGCCAAAAATATCTGAATTGCCCTACTGCCTTTGACAAAAGATTATATGCTGTTATATAGTTGACTAGATCATTGAGGTGATGTGTTTTCCTACAGATACGCAATTATCATTAATCTTTATACGTTAATAACTATGTTACAACAGAAAATTTGCATTATACTGTTCAGGTTATGACAGCGCTACCTTAACTTCCTTTTATAAGAATTTGTGGTTATGTGGAAAATTGTGCTGTAAAAGAAGCATGAAAATAAACTGTGCCAAAAGGATCTTTTTAAGCCAGAAATTACTTAATACATGAAGTTTATCATAGGTTAAGCCCAGGGCTGTTTCAATAAATGCGCAAAAGGTGCATTTGTTTAGGGTCATCCAATAATTTTCATCTGCCATGTACGATTAAAGTCTTTGAAAGGGTAGGACTACACAAACTATTCCGGCGCGATCCTACGCGCTGTGACAAAACGTGCTGCGTCTGCATTCGAGAGTCTTGTCCCGTCGAATCAATGCTGCAACGCCATGAGACAATTCTATCACTTACCTTATTTTTGTCGCCTGCGTTTTGACACATGCATTTTGTCGCAGTGCGTCGGATCGCACCAGAATCGTTCGTGTAGTCCAACCCTTAAAGACTGTTTTTTTTTTTTGTTTGTTTTCCCATTTTGTAATTATGGTCTATCTATCCACTCCCACAGCTGTTGGTCCAGGGCATAGACCCCACTTCTACTTTGGGAAAACACTTTCTTTATTGCCTGCCTTAATATAATGAACTTTGAGCCCACCAAAAAATTTGTCAGGAATCACTGGCTCCATAGATCAGCACGGGCAGTGTAAATTAACTGTGTACATTCAGCCTGCAGCTACAGCTTTTCCACTGCTCCTCTTCTTTCAGTTCCGAAGATCTAATTCCTGTTTATGTCCCCTGCATCCTATAAAAGCCTTCACTGATAGGTGGACTAACATTGATATTATCTTTGATAGCACTGACTAAAGAGATCAGATAGCATGTACCAGCCCTATAGCTTGTATTTAACTACAACCCCCATCACCACCAACACGTTTTCTCTGCAGGCAGCTATTCCTGGCAGAGACACTCGGGGAGATTTAGTCGCCCGACGACTGATCACCTTTTCTTCAGGCGACTAATCTCCCCGAAAACTATTTTAGCCGGCTAGAATATAAATAGTTGGCGGGATGGCACTTGGAGCACTTCATTCTCCGAAGTCGTCGGAAGTTTTCTCATGAGGCAACTTGGGCGACTTCGGAAAACAAAGCGATCCGAGTCTTATAGCGTGTGCCCTTACCCTAACGGCCCTACGTGACCCTTGTGAGATCTAATTTATCATTCATATAGTAGAAACCTACTCCACGGCAGATTTTGTAGGATGGTATTGGATCGACAAAATGCATCCTAAAAGTCTAATGTAGTCGCATGGGTCAAAATATAAGGGGACTGATACATAAATTGTATGTGTAAACTACATGTAAAATTTGCCATCCAACACAACATAACTGTACCATGCGACCGCTGCATGCTGCATGTCTTCATCCGACGAGATGGTGTCTGACCAATTTTTTATTTATTTTTATAAATACCTTGTATGTTGGACCAGGGCTGCCCTCAGGGGGTACAGGGGATTCTACTGTATCGGGCCCAGGCCTAAATGGGGGCTGTGCTGCACTTTTTAGCATTTTAAAACAAAACTTTTATGGGGGGCCCTGGCGCCATAGTTTTTTATTAACTTGTAAGGGGGCCCGACCATCAATGGCTTTTTATAACTTGTGTGTGTGTTTTAGCGCTCAGGCCCAGATTTATAGCGAGGCCACAAAGGCCAGGGCCTAGGGCGGCACGATTATAGGGGCAGCATCCCGCCCAGCTGCGAAAGCACAGAGGACTCACATGGCAAATTTCCTAGTTACTTATTGGGCACGCGCAGACCTCTGTGCCGATAGGGGATGAGTGTGCCCCGGGGGCGGGGCTAGGGTTGCCACCTGGCCAGTATTTTACCTGCCTGGCCAGTAAATATGATGGTTGATCCCAATGTTATTAATAGGGAAAAAAAGTTAACTATATAGGAAGGCCGGTATTTTTTTTTCAGAAAAGGAGGGGCAGAAGGTCTGCTGTCGGCCTAAGGGCGCTGGGGGAAATCTGGCCCTTATGTCTGTTTGGTCTTTTAACTGTGGTGTGGAGTGGGAAGGATCTGGGGTGGGACTTTGGGTGTTGTACGGGGTCCCGTGATTTCTAATAGCGGCCCTGTGTTGGACGTAGACTACACTGTCTGACTTTATCTGATCTGACTTTCAGGCCCCGATTTCGGACTGCGGCCCCCCGAGACCACTTGGTCCTAGTGCTGGCATCACGCCCCTGAGCGTGAACATACATTGGAGAACTGGAGATAATGCCTACCGGAGTCCCCAGTGCTCCCTTGGATTGCGGCTGGGCGGCATGCTGCCACTAAAATCGTGCAGCCCTAAACCAGGCCCTTTGTGGCCTCGACACAAAGCCGGGCCAGCTGAATTTATAGTCTAACTATAGGGGGATCACATTTTGCAGGATCCTTCAAATCTCGTGCTGTTGAACTGGCAAAATCAGATCAAATCTGACCCACAAAATCCGATCAAAATCTCCCTTGTAGTTTAGCCGTAAGGGAAGAAGCAGGAAAAGAACCGCAGACCAGCATTGCTGAACTATACCCAGTCATACATTTGATCCTTCCTTTACAGAAATCAGTGCAGCCTGCATCTGTGTACTCAGCCTCAGGGACGGCCCGTGCGACTAAATCGGCTCAGCTGCTAAATATTAAAGAGCTGTTCTAGGCAACCAGCTTACAGCGAGAGAAATCCTTCCGCAGCACAAGCGGCATCCCCTGCTTCTCATTCATTTCCTGAGCGGGCAGATCCCAGCAATGTGTCCACGTGACCCTAAGCCGTGTGTTTCCCTGTCACCTGCCTGCCCGTGGCTGAGTCAGTGTCCCTTTAAGGAAAGCAGCCGGCGCGGCGGTTCTCTACACACTCACAAACACACACACAAGCGCCTCTAATAGCACTGCCAGGTGACACATGCCCGTCCATGTGTACCTCGCTTCGGGCCACGCCTCCTCCTCGCCGCCGATTGGCCATAACTAGGTCAAGCCCCTCCTGGTGACGGTGTGATTGGTTAAAAATAGGTCAGGGTCCCACCTGCCTCTCCTCATGTCACTGGCACATGACTATCCCAGAGAAACTTGCAAAACACAAACAGAGGCAGGCAGGGCTTCGGTCTCCCGCACGCTGCGCAGTTCCTGCTGGGATATTAACACGAAATAATCCTGTAAATAAATAAATAAATAGAGCGGGGAGGGGGGACGCGCGAGTCCGATTGGCTGCAACTGAGAAGACTCGTTCTGTGCTCCCTGCAGGCTCCTCCTCTCTTCATCTTCTTCTGCTTCATCTTCTTGCCATAGAGAAAGAGCATAAGGAAGAAGGGACATTCGGGAAATGGGGAAACTTGGATCTTGTTACCCACCCAGCCAGGAATCCGAGCTGAGCCCCCAGTGCCTGCAGAGACCCTGAATAAATTGCCCATTCATTCGATCACTCACTGGGACTTTCTATAATTACCCCTGGATATAGTCGGTGATCATCGATATCGATCTGATATTCGGTTATTGCTGCTGCTCACTTCTCTATTGGCTCGTGTGCATCTGCCAAGGCTATGGCTCGGCCAACTACCCAACTGCCTGCCAGCGAGAAGCTACAGGGGCATCTGCTGCACCCTACGCCTCCCATTGGGGTCCCCGGGTCGGGGATGGTGAGTTTAAAGAGCCTCCTGCAAGGACCCATAAAGGGTCAGGATCGCAGAACGAGAGAGATGTCTAACTGTAAGTATCTAACAGGGTGTGGACTACAGATGCTATTTGCCTCTTGATACCCCATACATGGGCTAAATGTAAATTCAAATACAAAAATGCATTATGGCCAAACTGCAGCCCTTCAGCTGCAACTCCCAGCATCTGTCCCAAAGGTTGCCGGGAGTGCTGCAGCAGATTAGACATCCCGCCCCAGCTGGAGCCCCAGCAATCCATACATATCTTTTTTTTTAAATAAATTATTTTAAAGAAAAAAAAAACAGGGCAAAGGGAGGATGGAAATATCATTCTCCTTCCATGGATATTTTTTTATACGCAAACTTTTAAATTTAAAATAAAACACAGAAGAAAAGAAAAAGAGAGAGAGTGTTTTATGGTTGCCATCCATACATATCTTTATGCATCAGGGATGTATAGCAATGGTAAAGTGCAACATTCATCCCAAAACAGTGTCGGACTGGGACACCAGGGGCCCACCCAAAAATCTTTGACTAGGGGCCCACTCTCAGTATTATTATTCTTCCTCTCCTCACTCTACCTCTATTCTCCTAGTCTCTTTTCTTTACAGTACATACTATAATACTATAATCTGTTATTCTGTCTATCTAGCCACTTTGTTCTCATAGAAATAGTGAATGGCCATGAAATAAGCCAAATGTTTAGCAGCATGAGGACCCACTGATACCTGGTCCCACCGGGAGTTTTCTTGGTGGGCCAGTCCGACACTGTCCCAAAAGCAGCCAGATGTATGCCGGGAGTTAACCGCTGGAGGGGCTAAGTAACCACTACCCCTGCCTTCCTGTATTGGCAAGTAGGCCTGGACTGGGACTCAAAATAGGCCCTGGCATTTTTAAATACACAGCAGCCCAAACAGCCCACTAAATAGTGACTGTCTATGGCAATTTACAGCAGCCCCTCTGGCTGTCCGGGCCTGTTGGCAAGGGTCCCTAATTCTCTAACTCTGGCCTTGAATGCAAGCTGGGGCACTAGCAGAGGCATCGTTTTGTGTATGCATTATGGGTAAGATATAAAAAAGCATCTGCAAATCTGCAAAAAAAACATTTATGCAACATGGGAAGTCATCTGCTGCAGAACAGCTTGGCAGTGAGGCTATCACACCCACTTTCAGCACCCTATAATAACTGGGCAGGGTAAAACACAACAGCAACTGACAGCTGTGCTTTCCAGATTAGATTTGCAGAAACACGAGGGCCATTTCTGTTTATCCTTTCCTAAATATAAGGAATACATTGTAAGCAATATAATGTAAGCAATATAATATGAGCTTTGTGTCCCCCTGTAGCTTTCTCATTTCCTGCTACAGCGTGGCTGCATTTTGCCAAAAACTCTTCCCCCCGTCTATAGCAGCTGTGTGTGCACTGTTGTGCTGACAGGCAGAACATCCATTTGCTGTGGCTCCAATTAGATCCATGGTGATTCTGTATTTCTGCCTGGTCTATTAGAGGATCAGCTGAAGTAATCCTGCACCAAGGGCTAGTTTTAGGGAAGACAAGGGGACCAAGGACATTTCCAGATTTTTCTCTGGGGCCAGGAGCAGGCAGGTGTAATATTTGCCCCCATACTCGCCCCCCACCCACCCCAAGCTAACAATTATATTAATTTGCCATGCCCAACAACAGGCCCTTCAACCACTGTACCACTAGCTCCCCCCATGACTGTCCTCATAAGGCACCCCTTAGCCTGGAGATACATTGTACATTATTAATATTACACATTGCATTGTCTAGTAACTAGGCTTTTAAGGTGCTGTTGAAATGCAGGTTTAGCTGGAGAGCTAGAGAATGATCACCCCTCTCTTAATTATCTCAGTCTAGCACGTACCATATTTCCTGCATTGGGTGGGCCCCATTTTCTCAAGATCAGGCCCACACCATAATGTTTAAACTCCCCCCAAACTCAACTAATTCTAAAGTGTTGGATGCCCCCAGACAAACCGATAGGTAATGAGCAAGGATTGATATATTCCAATTGCTTCCAATACAATACAATTGACTGCTATTATAGGAAATAGCCCATTGTTGTACCTTTACTTTGAAGGTACCATAAGGAGCTATAGTTGGAATGAAGGTTGTACCTTGGAATAGGTGTATATGCTGCAACAATTGTTTTATCCATGGTGATTCTGCAAAACAGGTCTATATGCAACACTTTCTTGGAATGGGTGAAAATGTTCAGATTGGCTAAATGTATTCTTATTTTTCTGCTCTCACTGGAGAACTAGCTCAGCACAGCCATATTATAAGTTTGTTTGACTGCAGGGAATGGAAAGTGCAGAACCTGTGCAAAGCAGGGGTGATATAAGGACACATCGGTGGCCGTATTGTGCTGCAGGGTAACTCTCAAAGAATCTTTTTAAATTCTGGCAGGCTTCTTTTTTGTTAGGTGAATCGTTAATTCGAACATTTTCTAATTGGATGAACAAAAACTGCAAGGTTAAAATCTGTGTATGTATTTGCAACATCTGTGACATTATACCCATACATGCATCAAAACACAAAAAACTGGTTAAGTGCTTGCAGCCCATGGAAAGGCTGTGGTCTGCATGTGTAAAGCAATATTACAGATTATGAGCGCTCCATATGGTTATTAAAAGGGGCAGTAAACACCTCTATACAGCTCTGTTCAATATGAATAAAAAGGATGTGTGCTGAGCATTCTGCCTATTGTTTTACTTTAAAGGGGTTGTTCATCTTTAAATTAACTTTGAGTATGATGTAGAGAGTGATCTATCGAGGCAATTTTATTATTATTTGTTGTTTTTACTCCATTTTTTATTCAGCAGCTCCCCCCTTATCAAAATTAGTTCAGTGCTGTCTGGTGCACAATGGTAGAGGTCCGGCAACCCCAAATCCAATTTTTAGAAACAAATTATCCAAATGCACACAGAACTGATGCAAGCAAGGAACACCTTGCACGTTTAATGCAGAAGTGCAGCGGGGCATGCTTGACCCGGAAACGTTGCACTGCACTTCCGCATTAAACGGGCAAGGTGTTTCTTGCTTGCATCAGTTCTGTGTGCCTTTGGATAATTCGTTTGTAGATAAAGCACTAATAGATTGTTTTGTTTTGATTCTATCTTTACTACTTCCCCTTTCCTCCACTGGAAGCAGGATAATTTGATAAAAATAGAGATAAATTGCTTTGCATTAACAAACTCTCCCTTAGGGCAGTGGCGCTCAAGGCAATTGGTAGTGGTTTGTCGCCCAAGCAATTTTCAGCTGTGGGTGTTTCTGACAGATTAATTCCTTGCACGTGAGTGCCCTGTCTGGGCTCATTGGAGTCTGGCTCAGTGAAGGGATGATCTGATTTACTAACTACACTACTGTTGCCTGGAAGAACAACTTAGGGTTGCAAAGTGAAACTACTTTAAATTTTAGGCTTAGCCCTTTTAGTGAAAGAAATAACACAAACATGTAAAATTTCTTTATAACCATAAAAAGGACCTTCAGCACATGCCGTGTTCATGGAACCATGTTGAATTTGTGGGTATTCTACTCCTTTAAGCAGCTCCAAGCTCTTCTCTTGTTTTTTTAAAGCTGCTTTAAAAACTATAACATCTGAGACAATCTTTTGGGCCACAATTTTAGGATCAGTGTTAGTGTCTGAGCAAGTCTTGAGTTTTCCATCACACTCCATCTATCATACCCTAGTCTGTTATATGTAAGAATGATGAAAGTCTTGGAGTAGTAGAAACACTTTTCCTTAACCAGCTTTATATCAAAACCATAATTGGTGGGAACACCAATACTATACCATAGTATGGACAGTGTCTTCTTACAGTAGAGGATAATCATCAAAACAAAGAATGTATTTAATCATTCGAACCCGTTGTGGGCTTGCAAACTGAGCCCCAGATTTAGAAGGTGCATTTATCAAAGTGTGCACATTCAATTCACCACATTTTGCAGAGAAGAATATGGGTCCCTAGAGGAAAGGGTTAAAACTATGCTTAATTAAAAATGCTGGCATAAGCTATTCCCCATTCACAAAGGACCTTATTGATCTTTTTTTTCTATTTTCACTTTAGCTTTTATAATGGTTGCTTCAGTTGTGATGTTTAATACTGAAACTTACACATTTTTAAGGTCAGATATTGATGAAAAAGTGGTCGAATGTTTTTCTATGTTGATTTCTGTGTTCCCTTTCTGCTTTTCCTTTAAGGTAACTTTTAGTGTGCTATTGAATGTTTCAATTGGCCTTCATTTTTTTTTCTTTTTATAGTTTTTGAATGATTTGCCTTTTTCTGCTGACGCTACTGACCCCATCTAAAAAAAAACAAATGCTCTGCAAGGCTGCAAATGTATATTTATTGCTACTTTTTATTACTCCTCTTTCTATTCAGGCCCTCTACTATTTATATTCCAGCCCCTTATGCAAATCAATGCAGGTTTAAAAGGGTAATATGGACCCTAGCAACCAGATTGCTGAAAGTGCAAAATGGAGAGCTGCTGAATAAAAAGCTGAGAACTCATTAAAGAGTGAAAACCAACTGGAAATTGTCTCAGAATATCACTTTCTACATCATATTAAAAGTTCATTTAAAGGGGAACAACCCCTTTAAGTGCTTCTTTTCTTGTTCTTTTCATTTAGAGGGCTTTAAATGCTAAAGTGTTGTTTTAGCACTGAGCTCCATATAGTTATTGTGGAGTCTATTAAATTGGTGAGATATACACCAAGGAATTCCTTCTATAATATCTGAAACATTTTCACTTTTATAGGGGCATAATTATTTGCTTTCTTCTAGAGCTGCTATAATGGAAGTTTACACAGAAGCGCTCATGTGTGGCATTCCTACCCGGCCGAGACCTTTTGTCCATTAGACCTGTGCAAGTATAGCTGTGCCAGTCTTACTGCTCATTGGAAGGCAAAGTGGCATAGTGCCTAGAACAGTGCAGGCAGGGCGTAGGCAGGGTTCACTTCAGGTAAGAGAGGATGTTAGTGTTTAGAGTTGGATCCAACCTGTCCAACACCTGACTTGATGACTGGGAGCTGCACGTGTAGTATCGGCTGTTTGCTGACAAGACCATGTGGTGCTTTATTTAAGGCTATTCATTGAGAGATGCAGTGACTGGGGCCATAATGAGCCATGTAAATATAAATCAGAATATAAAATCTAAAAATAACTACACTTGGTCATTAAAGTTGGCATAAAACAGTGTAATGTGAGGAATATGATGGAGAGGGCATGGCTGATTATCCAGTTACCAAGTCACATAGGACTGAATGTGAGGAGCATCATGACTAAGTACAACTCTAACTGGAAAGGGAATGCTAAAATCTTCATCATGAAGGAAGTGTTTCTGGAAATCTAGAAGTTTCCCAACTGTTAGTGACGTGTCAATATTCTAACTGTTCTAAATGCTTGCCCAATGATTGCTAGAGGACATTAGTTTACTATATAAAATCTTGTGTCATACTGAGGGTCACAGACCTTGTACGGTGACAGTTACAAAGGCATCAGGATTTATTATGTGCCCAGAGAGGTGTTCATTATTTGAATCATGTTTATTGGCCCTATTTATGACTGTACCTCTTAGGAATTGTTCATATCTTCCCATACTGTTTTCAGTTCAGTTGGTTTCAGATAGTTCACTAGAAATAAAGAATTTTTTTCCAATCACTATCTATTTGCGATTCTAATATTGAAGTGTAAAGTTTAATTTTTCACCTTCGTAAGTCTTTCTAAAGCAGCTCAGGTTGGGGGTGGCCGACTCATTAAAGAGGTTGTTCACCTTTGAGTTAACTTTTAGTATGATGTAGAGAGTGGTATTATGAGACAATTTGCAATTGGTTTTCTTTTTTTATTATTTAAGGTTTTTGAGTTATTCAGCTTTTTATTCAGCAGCTCTAAAATTTGTATTATAAACAAATTACCCTAGCAACCATGCAGTGATTTGAATAAGAGACTGGAATATAAATAGAAGAGGACCTTACCAAAGAGTTGAGAAATGAAAAATAGCAATAACAATACTTGTGTAGCCTTAGAGAATATTTGTTTTTTAGATGGGGTCAGTGACACCCATTTGAAAGCTGGAAAGCGTCAGAAGAAAAAGGCAAATAACTAAATAATTAATGAAAACCAGTGGAAAAGTTGCTTAAAACTGGCCTTTCTATTACTTACTAAAAGTTTACGTAAAGGCGAACCACACCTTTACAGGCAGCTGTTAGAATTGATACAATAGTTGATAATACTCCAGAGATGTTGCTGAGAAATGTATCGATAAATGGAGCAAATTGTAACAGTTCAGAATCTGCACCTGAATTAGTGATGTGCGGGCTGGCCCAATACCCGTGGGACTCGCGTGTTTACCTGTGGGTCGGGCAGGTTCAGGCCAACCTCACACTTTTCCTCGCGGACCACCATCAAATGCCAGCTTCCAACTTCTGGGTTCTGTGCTTGCTCTGCCCCTTTTGTGATGTTATCGGCAGAACGGGTCGGCGCAGGTCTATGAAAGCAATCCAGAAGTCGGATGCAGGCAGGCGCGGGCTAAGGGAGGACGGGTTAGGGTCGGGTGTGGGTCGTGGAAATCCTGCCCGACCCGCACATCACTAACCTTGATCACTGAGCTACCAGACTAAAAAAACACCAGAGACAGGAACATTAAACATTAAACTTTGGAAAAAAGGTAAATAATAAAAGATGGAAGGCAAATGAAAAAAATCTTTATTTCTGGTCTGAAAATAATTGAACTGATAAAAGTTTTGAAAGGTGAACAACCCCTTTAAAGGAACAGTATCAGCAAAACAAGTGTTTTAGTTAAAGTATTTAAAGTGGACCTGTCACCCAGACACAAAAATCTGTATAATAAAAGTCCTTTTCAAACTAAACATAAAATCCAATTTCTATTTTTTATTAAAGCATTCATAGCTGTTGTAAGCTCATTTAAAAATCTCAGATGTCAATCAAATATTGTCTGCCCCACCTCTATGCCATGGGCATAGAGGCGGGGCAGACAATTACTTTCACTTTCCATTCAGCACTTCCTAGATGTCACTGCTCTCCACACATTCCCCCATTCTCTTTACCATTTAATTGTGTAGCCAGTGCATTGGAATGGACATCGGGTCCCCCATTCTGGTGCAAAACAAGATTCTGAGATGATGCAAGGCTTTCCTTAAAAACAGTGTCCACAAAATGGCTGCTGCCTGCTTGCTATAATTATGAATTCCCAGACTGAAGGAAACAAGATTCAAATAATTTATACAGTGTAATTAAAGTTCATTTTGCTTGACTAATGTGATAAAATAGGATTTTGAATAATTTTTTTGGGTGACGGGTCCCCTTTAAAATATAATGTATGGTTGCCCTGCTCTGGTAAAACTGATCTCTTTGCTTCAGAAACACTAATATTGTGAATATAAACAAGCTGCTCTGTAGCAATGGAGGCATTTGAAATAGGGCTAAATGGACTAAATCCTATCCTATCGTTAATAGGAAGGCATCATAAATAGCTAAATAGCTAGCCAGTTTTTTCCAAAATAGATTGGCAATCCTACTGTTATATGCAGCCCTAACCTTTGAGTTAACTTTTAGTATGGCATAGAATGGGTAATTCTAAGCAACTTTTCAATTGGCCTTCATTTTTTCTTTTCTATAGTTTTGTAATTATTTGCCGCCTTCTTCTGACTCTTTCCGGCTTGCAAATGGGGGTTACCCGATCTAAAAAATGCTCTGGAAGGCTACAAATGTATAGTTATTTCTACTTTTTAATTCCACGTCTTTCTATTCAGGGCATCTCCTATTTATTTTCCAGTCTCTCTGTCAAATCAGTGCACGGTTACTAGGGTAATTTGCACCCTAGCAACCAGATGGCTGAATTGCAAACTGGAGAGTTATTGAATAAAAAGCTAAATAACTCATAAAACACAAATAATAAAAAATTAAAACAAATTTCAAATTGTCTCAGAATATCACTTTCTACGCCATACTGAAAGTTAATTTAAAAGTGAACAACCACTTAATTGCTAGGAAAATTATCCTACAGTTTTCAGTACACGATCACTGATCATTAGGTGATGGCAGAGCAACTGATGCTACATGCAGCCTTTGGAGGATGCTGGAAGTTGTTGTTGTCCAACAGCTGGCGGACAAATGTTACCGATCCTTGTATTGGGCGTTTAAATTTGGAGAAAATTTCAGGCTATTAGCAATATTTGTGGCTAGGTTGGCAGATCTCCAGATGAAGTGTGAATTATCCCATGCGCATACAAAGGGGCTGTTATTTATTTACTTTTTTGCAGCTTGCTGTTCCATGTGGATGTTGCTTTGTAACTGGATGCTGTCCTGAAGGAATTATTATGTGCGAGGGGGGGAGATTTAAGCTGGTATGCTCAGTGTTGAAGTTCAGCAACATCTAAAGGGTAATAGGTTGTCTCCCACCTACCATTAATATACAATTTCTGGGATACTAAAAGTACCTTTGAACTGCAATGTGTGAACAAAGAGCAATCTGTTTTATGAAATAAAAATTAGCTTGTTTTAATGTTGGATTTATTTTAACAAGTGACCCGTTTGCTTAAAACATGATGTCAGAACTGAAGCACAAGGAAGTCATTTCTCTTCCAACTTCTTCCTTTCTCTCCCAAAGGTATAATGAAGGACAAGGAGAGGAAACTAGAAGATGACATGACTGGTCCTCGTCCTTCTCACTGTGCGTTATTTGGCTCCCTACTGTGGGAACGCGCATTGCCATGTAATGAGATTGAGTATGTGGACCTGGATGAGTTCCTACGAGAAAATGGCCTCCCACCAAGCCCACCTCACCAGCCCTTCTCACCAGCGAATCTGACACCACCTCCTTCTAACCAGTCAGTGGTCGATCTTAGTCGGCCGGCCTCCTGCGCCTCTTCTAGCTCCACCTGTTCTTCTCCTGTGCAAAGCATAATGGACAGTGAATATGAACATCCAAGCAGCAAAGCAGGTACAGCCTTTTTATGTGCTATGTTTGCACCTATTTACCTTCAATACTTTTTTGTTTCCAAATGTAATGGAGCTGAGCTTGAGACTGTGAGTGGAAACCAAGTAATACATCTTTAACCCTTTACTTATTTAATAAACAAGTGCAATAGTAGAAGGTCGGAGAACAGTGTGCAAAAGTCAGCCCGAACACGCCCAACTCAAGGGTCCCATGGGCTTTGGGCCGCCCCACACATCACTAAAGTACAACGTGCAGAAACTGTTTGGCATTTCAGTAGTTGAAATTCTGCTGTCACCTAGCAGTACTTCTACTGTTTTCCATAATGTCTAGCCATCCACGGTATGTATATATTTACCCCTATATTTAATAAAAAAAGACACTGCCCAGGAGCAGTAACCCTTTAAATAGATGACCAGAAAATGTTACCTGCTGTTTGGTTGCTATAAATTACTGTACCTGGGCAAACTTAGTGCCTTTTTTATTACATAATCCCATTAAAGTAATAATTTCTTCAGATTTGTAATTCTGCATCAGAATTAACAAACAGCCCTGTAGCGTAAACTTTTATGGGGCCCACCGGGACTACTGTCCAGGGCCTCCTCCGATCCCCCCGCCCCCCTACCGTGATGCGCTCTGCGTGAGGGCGCCGCTCGATGCTCCAGCTTGAAAGAAATCTTTTTTTTTTAACAAACTGGTCGGGAGAGGGGTCTGACCCGTTCGGGGGCCCACCGGGGTTTTTCCCGGTTTCCTGCCGGGCCAGTCCGACACTGATGGCAGATGTTTTCTGCTAATGTTTGGAAGACCCCCCTCCCCAAGCTTAGCGTCTCAATAGCAGCCTAGAACACACTGAGCATGTGTAGTGCCACTGTTATTTAAATAATTGCCTAACAGGATCAGAAGAAGGTATAGCGCTGTGTATCTTTGTGCTGGTACTAGTGGTATAACTACAATACAGCAGACTCCACAACCGCGATGGGTTCCTTGCCCACTGGGTCTGCTGCATGGTAGCCCTTCTCCCTAGCCAGTTGTGCCAGTTTATTTGTGCTGTCCACCACAAATAGGGCTAGCAGCCAGTAGAAGTGTCTGGGTAGGGGGTGGTGCATTTTGCCCTGGGCCACCAAAAGATTTTTTGCTGTAATACCCGGCCTTTAGGGTCAGGGCACACGCTTAGATTCGGGAGATTAGTAGCGTGGGGGGCAAACTCCTTTTCTTCAGGGCGACTAATCTCCCCGAACTGCCTCCCGCCGTCTACAATGTAAATCGCCGGCGGGATGGCACTTAGATCGCTTCATTTTACGAAGTCGCCCAACGTTTCCTCGTGAGGCAACTTTGGGCGACTTCGGAAAACAAAGCGCCATCCCGCCGGCGATTTACATTCTAGCTGCGGGAGGCAGTTCGGGGAGATTAGTCGCCCCAAAGAAGAGGAGATTTGTGGCCGGGTGACTAATCTCCCAGATTCTGAGCGTGTGCCCTGACCCTTACAGGTTGCACAAATGGCTGATAGAAGATATTTAGGAGCAGATCTATGAAAATGTGAGTTTAGGGCTCATCACAAAAAAATCCACTCACTTTCTATTCATTCCTATGGGGTTTACAGAATTTTATACATCAAATGGTGAACTCTAACTTCACACATTGATAAATATGATTTTAAAATCTCATAGGAATGAATAAAAAGTGGGTGAATTTTTGTGATCATCTCAAATTTTGATAAATCTGCCCTTAATGTATAAAATACAGCATTTCTAATCATACTGTTTTTAGACATAAGATCCCCTTTAGAGGAAGCAACTTATAAAGTATAATGCTCCCTGACAGCAGACAGACTGAAATCAATCAGTGTAGTGTCCTTAGATAACTAGCTAGAAACAGATAGGAAGCAATGCCTATTTAAACTGGATGCCTCAGAGACGAGGATTTGATTTCCCAGAGATAAGGAAGAGTTGGAAAGTAATGTTTTACGCTATCTGCTGAAGTTGAAATGAGGCCACTGCAAGGACTACATCTAATAGCTTGTCTTCACTCTTGCAGCAGAGACATTTTAAAACTCTTTTAAAAGCTTTTTATGGGAATTAGCGTCATTGTCCAGAAGCAAAATTTCACTCAGATTCCCACGTGGGTAAGATTTTAAAGCCATCACTTTCTAATATTTACTTAGGTCTATATTTTCTTGATGTATTTATATATTTCTTTATAGATTTGTGCTCGATCTTCCATAAATTTGTAGAAGAATGGAACAAATAATAACAAAGATAGCATCCCCACCACAAATGTATAACTACAGGTATGGGACCTGTTATCCAGAATGCTTAGGACCTGCAGTTTTCCAGATAAGGGATCTTCCTGTAATCTCCATACCTACAGTCTACTAAAAAATCATTTAAACATTCATTAAAACTAATAGTATTGTTATTGCTCCAATAAGGATTTATTATATCTGTTTTATTAGTACAGAGAAAATCATTTTTAAAACGTTGAATTATTTGATTAAAATGGAGTCTATGGGACATGCCTTTCTGTAAGTTGGAGCTTTCTGGATAACGAGTTTACGGATCCCATACCTATATAGGATTGAAATCTTTGCTGTTGTGCACTATCTATTGGTTTTACACTCCGTAAACAAAAATGTAGCCGCCCCCCCCCCCCCCAGCTAGGAGTACCCAATGGGAGCAGCAGTGCAGCAGATTCTCCACCTGCAGTGAATCCCCTTTCATAAGGATCATCTGGCCCTAACTTATGGCCACTAATCCTGTTAACACAACCCTGAAGTTACAGAGACATGGTATGGGTGGTGGAGCTTCTTTGGACATCTATGCAGATTGGGGGGCCTGAACTTCTATGTACAGGTACAATTGCAGTTGGGGGATTTAGATTATGACCACTTCCTTTTTATTTGATTAGACCTAGATCTATTGCTTTTTCTGAAGGTATCAAAATAAACCATGCTGATGAACTGCTGATTTAGGGTAAGGTCACATGGGCGTTTCGGGGAGATTTAGTCGCCTAGCGACTAATCGCCTCGCCTTTGCGGCGACCAATTTCCCTGAACGCCTTCCCTCACTCTTGCGCTGGCTAAAATGAAAAATCGCCGGCGCTAAGCACACGCAGCGATTCATTTTCCGAATTTTCCGCAACTACGGAAAATAAATCGATGCGTGTGCTTAGCGCCGGCGATTTTTCATTTTAGCCAGCGCAAGAGTGAGGGAAGCCATTCGGGGATACTAGTCGCCACAAAGACGAGGCGATTAGTCGCCAGGCGACTAAATCTCCCCGAAACGCCCATGTGACCTTACCCTAAATCAGCAGTTCATCAGCAAGGTTTATTTTGATACCTTCAGAAAAAGCAATAGATCTAGGTATAATCAAATAAAAAGGAAGTGGTCATAATCTAGTTTTCTTTCATTTTCTCGCTAAATCCCCCAACTGAAATTGTACCTGTACATAGAAGTTCAGGCCCCCCCAATCTGCATTGATGTCCAAAGAAGCTCCAGTGTGACCTTACCCTTAAATAAGGCTGTTATCAGATTTTATCATCTAAAGCAGGGGTGTCCAAAAAACCAGTAGACCTTTAGCTGGTGATCAGTAGATATCTCAAGACACAGTCAACAAACACCTTGTCTAAATCACCCTTCTGCTTCATTCTTTTTATTCAGATATTTATTATGTTAAGGTTACATAGAGAAATAGTTGTTTCTTAAATAAAATAAATGATACAATTCTTAAACACAGAAATACCTGTATAACTTTTCCCATCAATCAATATAATATTTAAGTAATATTTTCCATGGAACACAAAGCTTTTATGGATGTAGATTATAATGGGACAACATCACTAAAAGTAGAGCAAATAGTCTCCAAAGGGTCAAGCATTGCATGTCATTGTGGCAAACTATAATATTGGGGGGTTATTATCAGGACCATTGTGGTTTTAAAGAAGGAAAAAGTGCAGTAGTCAAAAGGCCACGAGAATCCAGCATGTTTTTATGAGGCTTCACAGCTCTAAAGAATCTGAATAGATACAAAATATTAATTACAATCTAATTAAAGAACATGTGGACCACCCCAGCAAAGACAAGGACTGCAATTGTTGTAGCCGGTGGTGGTCTACAGATGTATATATTCTCTTTCTGCCAAATGAATGAGGCTCTTAGGCTACACTGTGCAGCGTATTTAAAATCATACGTCTGCTGCTACAGACATTTATGAGAAATTTAAGGTGGTTCAAAAAGCAGTTGGTGATCTCTCCTACAGCTTTGGCAAGCTAATTTGTATTTGCAAGCTAATTATTATTATTGTGGATAACTCCCAGTTATCCACAGCTTTGCAGCCGTATTTCCAGCGTGCTCAGTTATTGGCAATATAATCACGTTTATAGGCCGATTGGGGGACAGTAAAGATTTGCCGTTATATGCTAGCATCACGTTAAATAAAATCCTGCAGGGTTTGTGTGTGGGTGTAAAATAACTGCATGAAAGAGTTACCATTAATTACATCCAGCTTCAAAGTTTGGAGGAAACTGCTGTGTTTTCTGCTTCTCTGGCAAGTACATGTATAGGGAGAAAGGCCAAGCCTGTGTCTTATTTTGAGTTGAACCAAAGGAAACCCGCCCCAACCACAAACACGTAACCGGTTTGCCATGTTATGTTAGCCAGAAATGCCAACGTTTGTGTGCAGGAAGATCAGATCTTAAGGCCTGAGCAGGAACATGAACAAGAGACCTATTCTGTTGTGGCAGATGGGGTTTGTGCCATCTTGCATTACATTTGTAAGCTCCATTGTGATAAATGTTAGGTACATGCCAATGAACCTTTCCTAGCTGGCCTGCTTCTAATTCAGTTTATATCAGCTATTTCCAAATTGCTGCACTCCAGCTGTTGTTCAGCTACCACTGCAGGAAATAACAACCTGAAACCCTCTGGTTGTTCTTGCTGGACGGCTGCAGGTTGCAAAGCATAAACTCTGTATACTAAATAACATATTACTGTACTTTATTTATTGCAGAGTATGACAGCCATCAGAGGCTTTTTTCAGTAGGCCTGACCCTGTGTCTCCTTAAAACCTTATAGGTTTGCTTCAGTTGTTTGAGAGTCTGATAACTGCTCTGTCGGTTACAGCGCTGGTGCCAAGTGCTGGTGCCAACAAATAAGGATCTCTGCATTGCCCCAGGTCTGGACTGGGAGTCAAATTTGGCCCTGGCATTCTAAGTACACAGAGGCGAAAATAATGACTGTCTATAGCATCTTAAAGCAACTCCTCTGTGGGTTCTGCCAGAACCCACATATTGCCAGTCCTGGTCTGGTTGCCATTAAACTGTTCAAGAAGCTGGACAGACACACAGGGGCCGGTTCTGCCCTAGGCATGTATGGATTGCAGAAGTAAGGGGTACCCCCTCAAGTCTGCAGCCAGATTGAGGCGCCATTACCTGCCAACAGGCTGGGGTAAATTTTATTTTCCAAGCATGTTTTTTTCCATATAGGCACCAGAGGGTCATGCCCTTAAAGCTGCTGCCCTAGGCAAAGACCCTTGGGTACCTATATGATAAATATGGCCCTGCAGACATGCAAATTATTTAGGGTGGAGCAGTGGAAAGGAGGTATACATCAGGTACAGATATCTATCTTTCCATAATTTGAATAGCCATACTTGAGGTCTGCTAAAAATAATTTAAACATTAACCCTTTAAGTGCCACAGAACGTAGAATCTACGTTCTGTGGATCAAAGGACCAAAGTGCCACAGATCGTAGATTCTACGTTCTGCAGCACTTCCGGGTTTGCGAGCGGAGGAGCGGCTGTTAGAGCCGCTCGCTCCGCTCCTTCACGATCCCCTGCCCCTAGACAACGAGCAGAGCAGGGGATCGTGTGGCCCCTGGGGCGCGATCGCCCAGGGGCCCCAAAGCAGCAGCAGGGACGCGTTTCCTATGCGTCCTGCTGCTGCCTGCGCTGCACTTCCGCCCAGCTCCGCCCCCACATGGCTGATGACCGTTGGAGCTGCAGATCTGCTGCGTGGAGCCCTCTCTCATCGATCTGAGGCATCTACCCCAGGTAAGTGTAACATTTACACACACAAAAACACACAAACACACCAACACACACTTATTACAGTAATATACACTTACATTCACACTTACACACACTCACACATAGATTTTTGGGGATTGGGGGGGTCACACACACTCACAGCACCCATGTACACTTGCACACGCGCACACGCGCAAATAACATGCAATTTACCCGTTGTGCACACGCATATGTACATATATGGCTTTGTGGCTTTTTTTTTTTTTTTCTTATCGCATCGTCTCTTTTTGGGCTAAAAAAATGTTTTATTGCCGTTCCGAATAGCGTATTCGCTAACCGTACTGTGCAATAGCATTTGTATGTTATTTTGGTGGTTATATTGCAATTTTGGGTATTTTGGTGCATTTTTAGCCATTTTATTGAATTTTTTGCCATTTTATTGCATTTTCAGCTCTGCATTTGTGTTGTTCACTTGTTTCTGTCCGTATAATCGATTTGGCCCAGCTAAAATATTCAAACGGTAATTCTGGTGGCCGATTACACTAGTGTGAAAAAAAAAAGCATTGATTTTTGTGGTTTTATTAGTTTTTGGTGATTTATTTGCATTTCACACTGTTCTGTGTTATTTTGTTTTGCCTATGTAAATTTTATCTACTATATATCCATTTGTGGGTCTCTGTGCGCCACATAGTTTGGTATATCTATGCATATTGGGCATCAAAGTGTTCAGTAGACCCCTGGCGTTCATATTTAGGATGTTTTATGCTGATACGTTACGAAATGTGGGGCACATAATGGGGTAAAATTCAAGCTTTGTGACGATTTTCAGAAATTTGATAAAAACCGTTATGTTCAGCATTGCTTTGCAGTTTGGCAGTTTGCAGTAGAAACACTTATTTACCCATATTGGATTCGTCAGAATGTGTACTTTCTGAAAATATATGGTTTTCTGGGGTCTCTGTACTGTTAGGGGGATCTAATGTCGCATATTACACACACCAGGTGCTTATATTGCAGCAGCCAGCGCGTCAGCTGTGAAAATGTCTATACATATTGTCATTTGGGGGTCTCTGTGCGCCACATACTTTGGTATATCTATGCATATTGGGCATCAAAGTGTTCAGTAGACCCCTGGCGCTCATATTTAGGATGTTTTATGCTGATAAGCTACGAAATGTGGGGCATATAATGGGGTAAAATTCAAGCTTTGTGACGATTTTCAGAAATTTCATAAAAACCGTTATGTTCAGCATTGCTTTGCAGTTTGGCAGTTTGCAGTAGAAACACTTATTTACCCATATTGGATTCGTCAAAATGTGTACTTTCTGAAAATATATGGTTTTCTGGGGTCTCTGTGCTGTTAGGTGGTCTAATGTCGCATAATACACACACCGGGTGGTTATATTGCAGCAGCCAGCGCGTCAGCCGTGAAAATGTCTATACATATTGTCATTTGGGGGTCTCTGTGCGCCACATAGTTTGGTATATCTATGCATATTGGGCATCAAAGTGTTCAGTAGACCCCATGCGCTCATATTTAGGATGTTTTATGCTGATAAGTTACGAAATGTGGGGCATATAATGGGGTAAAATTCAAGCTTTGTGACGATGTTCAGAAATTTGATAAAAACCGTTACGTTCAGCATTGCTTTGCAGTTTGACAGTTTGCAGTAGGAACACATATTTACCCATATTGGATTCGTCAAAATGTGTACTTTCTGAAAATATATGGTTTTCTGGGGTCTCTGTACTGTTAGGGGGGTCTAATGTCGCATATTACACACACCAGGTGCTTGTATTGCAGCAGCCAGCGCGCATCAGCCGTGAAAATGTATACACTATTGTCATTTGGGGGTCTCTGTGCGCCACATAGTTTGGTATATCTATGCATATTGGGCATCAAAGTGTTTAGTAGACCCCTGGCGTTCATATTCAGGATGTTTTATGCTGATAAGTTACGAAATGTGGGGCATATAATGGGGTAAAATTCAAGCTTTGTGACGATTTTCAGAAATTTGATAAAAACCGTTACGTTCAGCATTGCTTTGCAGTTTGACAGTTTGCAGTAGGAACACATATTTACCCATATTGGATTCGTCAGAATGTGTACTTTGCGAAAATATATGGTTTTCTGGGGTCTCTGTACTGTTAGGGGGGTCTAATGTCGCATATTACACACACCGGGTGCTTATATTGCAGCAGCCAGCGCGCGTCAGCCGTGAAAATGTATACACTATTGTCATTTGGGGGTCTCTGTGCGCCACATAGTTTGGTATATCTATGCATATTGGGCATCAAAGTGTTTAGTAGACCCCTGGCGTTCATATTCAGGATGTTTTATGCTGATAAGTTACGAAATGTGGGGCATATAATGGGGTAAAATTCAAGCTTTGTGACGATTTTCAGAAATTTGATAAAAACCGTTATGTTCAGCATTGCTTTGCAGTTTGGCAGTTTGCAGTAGAAACACTTATTTACCCATATTGGATTCATCAGAATGTGTACTTTCTGAAAATATATGGTTTTCTGGGGTCTCTGTACTGTTAGGTGGTCTAATGTCGCATAATACACACACACCGGGTGGTTATATTGCTGCAGCCAGCGTGTCAGCCGTGAAAATGTCTATACATATTGTCATTTGGGGGTCTCTGTGCGCCACATAGTTTGGTATATCTATGCATTTTGGGCATCAAAGTGTTCAGTAGACCCCTGGCGCTCATATTTAGGATGTTTTATGCTGATAAGTTACGAAATGTGGGGCATATAATGGGATAAAATTCAAGCTTTGTGACGATTTTCAGAAATTTGATAAAAACCGTTACGTTCAGCATTGCTTTGCAGTTTGACAGTTTGCAGTAGGAACACATATTTACCCATATTGGATTCGTCAGAATGTGTACTTTCCGAAAATATATGGTTTTCTGGGGTCTCTGTACTGTTAGGGGGGTCTAATGTCGCATATTACACACACCGGGTGCTTATATTGCAGCAGCCAGCGCACGTCAGCCGTGAAAATGTATACACTATTGTCATTTGGGGGTCTCTGTGCGCCACATAGTTTGGTATATCTATGCATATTGGGCATCAAAGTGTTAAGTAGACCCCTGGCGTTCATATTCAGGATGTTTTATGCTGATAAGTTACGAAATGTGGGGCATATAATGGGGTAAAATTCAAGCTTTGTGACGATTTTCAGAAATTTGATAAAAACCGTTATGTTCAGCATTGCTTTGCAGTTTGGCAGTTTGCAGTAGAAACGCTTATTTACCCATATTGGATTCGTCAGAATGTGTACTTTCTGAAAATATATGGTTTTCTGGGGTCTCTGTACTGTTAGGTGGTCTAATGTCGCATAATACACACACCGGGTGGTTATATTGCAGCAGCCAGCGCGTCAGCCGTGAAAATGTCTATACATATTGTCATTTGGGGGTCTCTGTGCCCCACATAGTTTGGTATATCTATGCACATTGGGCATCAAACTGTTTAGTAGACCCCTATGTTTATATTTAGGATGCTTTATGCTGGTAATGATACATGGACAATACGATGCTGGAAAGTTGAAGCTTTGAGGCAATTTTCAGAATATTTTACCAAAACCGCCAAATTTGGCAAAGCCTTGCGACTCAGTAGTTTGGGGCAGAAAGGCATGGGTACCCATTTTAGATTCTGTATAATGTGTACTTTCCAAAAATATATGGGTTTGGGGGGTAAACATATATTTCTGTGTTTTTACCCCACAAAAATGCAGTCAATGTGTTGATTTTTCATTAGCTGAAGTTACCCACAGGACTATTTGTATGCGCTAACTTCATTTTGGGGCCTCTAACTGCCATATACTTTGGTAAACCTATGCACAGTGGGCACCAAACTGTTTGGAGGACCCCTGGCAATCATATTTAGGGTGTTTTTTTTTGGTGCGTAACGATACATGGGTGATATGGTGCTGAGAAGTTGAAGCTTTGAGGCAATTTTCAGATATTTCACCAAAACCGACAATTGTGGGAAAGCCTTGCGACTCAGTAGTTTGGAACAGAAAGGCATGGGTACCCATTTTAGATTCTGTAGAATGTGTACTTTCCAAAAATATATGGGTTTTGGGGGGTAAACATATATTTCTGTGTTTTTACCCCACAAAAATGCAGTCAATGTGTTGATTTTTCATTAGATGAAGTTACCCACAGGACTATTTGTATGCGCTAACTTCATTTTGAGGCCTCTAAATGCCAGATACTTTGGTAAACCTATGAACAATGGCCACCAAACTGTTTGGAGGAACCCTGGCAATCATATTTAGGGTGCTTTTTCTTGGTGCGTAACGATACATGGGTGATATGGGGCTGAGAAGTTGAAGCTTTGAGGCAATTTTCAGATATTTCACCAAAACCGACAATTGTGGGAAAGCCTTGCGACTCAGTAGTTTGGAGCAGAAAGGCATGGGTACCCATTTTAGATTCAGTAGAATGTGTACTTTCCAAAAATATATGGGTTTGGGGGGTAAACATATATTTCTGTGTTTTTACCCCACAAAAATGCAGTCAATGTGTTGATTTTTCATTAGATGAAGTTAACCACGGGACTGTTTGTATGCACTAACTTCATTTTGGGGCCTCTAAATGCCAGACACTTTGGTAAACTTATGAACAATGGCCACCAAAATGTTCAGAGGAACCCTGGCAATCATATTTAGGGTGTTTTTTTTTGGTGCGTAACGATACATGGGTGATATGGTGCTGAGAAGTTGAAGCTTTGAGGCAATTTTCAGATATTTCACCAAAACCGACAATTGTGGGAAAGCCTTGCGACTCAGTAGTTTGGAGCAGAAAGGCATGGGTATCCATTTTAGATTCTGTAGAATGTGTACTTTCCAAAAATATATGGGTTTGGGGGGTAAACATATATTTCTGTGTTTTTACCCCACAAAAATGCAGTCAATGTGTTGATTTTTCATTAGATGAAGTTACCCACAGGACTATTTGTATGCGCTAACTTCATTTTGAGGCCTCTAACTGCCAGATACTTTGGTAAACCTATGAACAATGGCCACCAAACTGTTTGGAGGAACCCTGGCAATCATATTTAGGGTGTTTTTTCTTGGTGCGTAACGATACATGGGTGATATGGTGCTGAGAAGTTGAAGCTTTGAGGCAATTTTCAGATATTTCACCAAAACCGACAATTGTGGGAAAGCCTTGCGACTCAGTAGTTTGGAGCAGAAAGGCATGGGTACCCATTTTAGATTCGGTAGAATGTGTACTTTCCAAAAATATATGGGTTTTGGGGGGGTAAACATATATTTCTGTGTTTTTACCCCACAAAAATGCAGTCAATGTGTTGATTTTTCATTAGCTGAAGTTACCCACGGGACTGTTTGTATGCGCTAACTTCATTTTGGGGCCTCTAAATGCCAGATACTTTGGTAAACTTATGAACAATGGCCACCAAAATGTTCAGAGGAACCCTGGCAATCATATTTAGGGTGCTTTTTCTTAGTACGTAATGATACATGGGTGATATGGTGCTGGGAAGTTGAAGCTTTGAGGCAATTTTCAGATATTTCACCAAAACCAACAATTTTGGGAAAGCCTTGCGACTCAGTAGTTTGGAGCAGAAAGGCATGGGTACCCATTTTAGATTCTGTAGAATGTGTTCTTTCCAAAAATATATGGGTTTGGGGGGTAAACATATATTTCTGTGTTTTTACCCCACAAAAATGCAGTCAATGTGTTGATTTCTCATTATATGAAGTTACCCACAGGACTATTTGTATGCGCTAACTTCATTTTGAGGCCTCTAACTGCCAGATACTTTGGTAAACCTATGAACAATGGCTACCAAACTGTTTGGAGGAACCCTGGCAATCATATTTAGGGTGTTTTTTCTTGGTGCGTAACGATACATGGGTGATATGGTGCTGAGAAGTTGAAGCTTTGAGGCAATTTTCAGATATTTCACCAAAACCGACAATTGTGGGAAGGCCTTGCGACTCAGTAGTTTGGAGCAGAAAGGCATGGGTACCCATTTTAGATTCGGTAGAATGTGTACTTTCCAAAAATATATGGGTTTTGGGGGGTAAACATATATTTCTGTGTTTTTACCCCACAAAATGCAGTCAATGTGTTGATTTTTCATTAGCTGAAGTTACTCACGGGACTGTTTGTATGCGCTAACTTCATTTTGGGGCCTCTAAATGCCAGATACTTTGGTAAACTTATGAACAATGGCCACCAAAATGTTCAGAGGAACCCTGGCAATCATATTTAGGGTGCTTTTTCTTAGTACGTAATGATACATGGGTGATATGGTGCTGGGAAGTTGAAGCTTTGAGGCAATTTTCAGATATTTCACCAAAACCGACAATTTTGGGAAAGCCTTGCGACTCAGTAGTTTGGAGCAGAAAGGCATGGGTACCCATTTTAGATTCTGTAGAATGTGTTCTTTCCAAAAATATATGGGTTTGGGGGGTAAACATATATTTCTGTGTTTTTACCCCACAAAAAATGCAGTCAATGTTTTGATTTCTCAGTAGCTGAAGTAAAGTCCTGAACAATTTGGATGCGCTAACTTCATATTTGTGTCTCTAAATGCCAGATACTTTGGTAAACCTATGCATAATGGGTATCAAACTGTTCAGTGGACCCCTGGCAATCATATTTCAGGTGCTTTTTCTTGGTACGTAATATAGTTTGGGATATGCGGAGCAGCAAAATAAAACCTTTGAAATGATTTTTCAAAATTTTGAATTTTATTTTGAAAAACCGCTATGTTCAGACAAGCTTTTCTGTTTGGTAGTTGGGAGTAGAGAGACATAGTTACCCATTTTGTAATCGGCAGAATGTGTACTTTTCAAAAATGTATGGTTTTCTGGGGTAAACCTATGGTTTCAGGATTTTTTGCCTTGGAATCTAAAGCATGCCGTTTTCTGCCTTAGTGCTTTCAAAATTCAGTAATATACTGCCGGGAGTTTTTGCTGTACAGAAATCCTAAATCTCCCTAAAACTATACATATCTGGTATTGGCACGTTCGAGAGACATAAGGCTTTCCAAATAAGTTGGATTTTCATCTGTAAAATGAAATATTTTTCTGGTATAAATTGATATACGATGAAAAATGGTAATTTTTCATTTTTTTTTGTTATTTAGCACTATAAATTTTTTTGCACAGGTGGAAATACATGAAAACTCAGGCAGATTTAGAAAGCTCAGTTTCTACCGAAAAAAACAATGTATAATTTTCCTAGGTAAACTATAGGTTTCCCCTCAGAAAATGCCCCTAAAGTGAGAGAGCACAAAATGCTTAAAAACGGCTGGCATTTCGCGTAACCAAAATGTGAAATTCTGCTGGCACTTAAAGGGTTAAATAAACCCAATAGGATTGTTTTGCCACCAATATGAATGCATTCACTATTTTATTATTACAGAGAAAAAGGAAATCATATATAAAAATTAGAATTATTTGCCTAACTGGACCATAGGAGATGGTCTTTCCGTACTTCGTAGCTTTCTGGATAACTGGTTACTTACAAATTATATAGAATTACTGATCAATACTGAAGGCAGAGAGAAGGCGCTGCTCATACTATTTGCACAGGATTATTATGTGGAGAGATAAACTCATTATGTATTCCTTGCACACAGTAGGTTGTATTGCATAAACCTATTTTTATTTTGCACCGCTAATTACAATCATTAATTACTATTTTAAAATATGTCCAACCCTTTGACTTGGCCCCTCCCTGTGTCTGTGTCTAAAACGTGAGACAAAAAAAGTAGATGCCTTGGTGCCAACAGTAGTGCTCAGTCCACGTGCCTTTCCAGCATTCATACTCATGATGCAACTCTGAATTATAGTCTGCATTTATAGTCCATACCGTAGGGTGGAACAGATGGCAAGAGGCTTAGTACCGCGTGAATGTGTGAGCGCTTGTGTGTGTGGCTGCCTTGTATTCTCCCACAGAAAGTGTATTTAGAACAAAGCATTGATGTGCCCCTGCGTGGCTGCTTATGTGTATCTACATGCCAAGTAGAAGTTCAACCTGTGCCTACAGCTTCTCTGGCAGTAGCAAACAAAATCGTAATATTCCTATAGAGGTGATACAGGGTGAGCTGGCAGGAATAGATCTCAGAAATACACAAGTACATACCTGGGTGAGGCGGGCATCAGGAACACATTTTAATCTTGAAAATGTAACCCTTCAGCTAAAAAGTATGGTATGAGGAGATTAAAGAGTTTGGGTTATGGATGAAGGTTCTGCAAGTGGTAGATCAAAAGGCACTAGGAAGAATAAGAAGCCCTGATAGGAATTATATATAATTTCATGTACTGAAGCTGGCAAGAAGGTTTACCTATCCTGAAGCTAAGAATCCATTACGTAGAATAATGGTAGTAGTTACTATAGCTTCATTTCAACTTCAAGTTGACAAAGTGGGTTAAGTAATGCTCGGATCAGAGTGCGTTTTTGCTTGGACAGTTACCATTTTTAATGTATCAGTCTGAAGTATACCAGTCTGAAAGGAAACCAGTAGCAAACTGGAGTAAGATGGAAGTTCATTTATTAAATATGTCCCAAAGAAAGAAAAAAAGAAACATATATTGGTAGTAGAAGAGCTACTTCTCAGTGAGAAAAAGGTTTATCACGTGAAAAGTCATGAATGAGATTTAATTTGAGATGCAATTTAATTCCGAACAATTTATCTCACAATTTATCACGTGAAAACTCTTTTGAAGTCTATGGTAAAAAACTGGAACTGAACTAGAAGAAAAAGTTTTTTTGCTCCTCAAATTGAATATCCTCCATGAGTTTTCACATGATAAACCATGAGATAACGTTTTCTCACTGGATTGAATCTGGCCCAATATTTGGAATGTATTTTGGATCACATAATTTGCAGTGACACCTCCCCAACAAGCGTGTTATCATATGGAATTTTTTTTGGCTTTTCCTGGTGATATGCTCATAGAGTTTTGGCTGCCAAATGAATAAATTAGATTTTTCTTGTGTAAAAATGTAGTCATGCTTGGTTATAAGGAATGTTATGCTGGATTTTGCACAGGAGGAAGTTTTTAGTTTTAATTCCAAGGGGTCATAGAGTAACTTCTATAGCATTCCCAAGTCACGTAACCCATTGGCTACTTGACACCAGTAAAGTCATCCTGATTTCAGTCATGTCAGTATAATAAAAAAAAACCCTTTGCAGTGGCAGACTGTGGGAATACATGGAGATTCCTTGGCTTGTATATCACTGCCCTGCCAACTCACCACTATCTACTACTGCTCTAGTGCTTCTAAAGTTGCAGAACACGCTGTATACTCCCTCATGCACACTCCACCTGCTCCAGATTACTCAGTTTATCTGTAATTATGCCACATGGACTTGTCTTGTGTTACAGGAGACTCAATCTGTTTACTATAACGATTCATTCAGGTGAGGTTTCAGGTAGTTTATAATTTCATTTGAGGTCAGAGGAATTTACTCCTCCACCCCTTTTGTTTTATTACCTCCATTAGATTCCACTGGCTGATACTTATTTCAGAGTTAATTTCAGATTTGTTTCTAAGTATTTTACATTCGCTGTAAATTTAAAATCTTCATTGTTTATTTAACTAATGAATTATTCGCCTACTCTGCTCAGGAAAAGGGTGTTTTTTTAAATGATTGGGCGCAGCCATGTTGTTTCTCATCAAAACAGTTGGTTAAAAACATATAAATTAAACAGGTGTTACTTTTTAGATGTTCTAAAATAGCCAGTTCCAAAGCAACTTTTCAATTGGTCTGTATTATTTATTTATTTTTTTCTTTACTCATGTACGTTTGGTGTAGCTAAATACATGTCTGATCAATAGAAAGCAGGTGCAAATGTGGCCCAGCATATGCAAGGGGAGGCACCCTCAATATGGCACTGCATTTGAAAATGAACCCTTATACCCCTCAGACATGGGATTAAACCTGTTTAGAACACCTTTGAGAATAGAAAGGCACCTGTGGTGTAGATATTACACAAGGAACTTAGTTTGGGAGTATATTTCCTGTTATATAATACAGAGAGCAGTATCTGTTTCACGCTAAGAAGGAAGTTTTCTTTACTCGTACTTTTGGAGTAGCTAAATAAATTTATGATGTGAAGCATGAGCATCACATGGGTCACTTTAATGTCTAAAATACAGATAAAGTTCACTTTTCAACAAACAATCCACCTCTACCAGAATGAACTGTATGGGTTAAGGGTCTCTCCATGATAGCAAACAAATTCACTAACATCCACACCACAACCAATACAAGTCTATCAAGTTCAAAATTACAGGGACCCAATTAATTTATATTTGGAGTAGGGCTGTCAATCTGAATGCTTACAGCTTACCCCAAGGGCTCTGTAGGGGATGATATGGCCTTCATATATATTAAAACTAATAATTGTTCTGTTACACAGAAAGAGTTCAACAGTACTATATACAACAGGACTTCTCTGGGCCCTTGGACCAGTAGAGAGTTGTTTTATAATAACATGGCCCAAACCTGTGAAATATGCAGTAATTGACCCACAGCATGGTAAATCTTGAACTGGTCTAGTGGAAGGGAAAAACAAAAAAGCAAACTGGGCATGGGTATCAACACGGAATTCCAATATTCCCAGGACAAATCATCTAAAATCTCTAAAAGGCGGAACCCGGTCAACATCTTAGAGAACTCATCTAATAGTTTCTTAAATGTATCTACAAATTCATAGATTTTTTCTGCTCACTTAAGGATGGCCCAGTATCTCTTGCATTATTTTAGGAATGGGAACGTTCCTTTGGAAATCTATGTAGTAATCTGACAATAATTCAGATTTCCTCAGACTCAATTTGGAAAGCCTTTCTTCATAATGTATTCACTCTATCACCCTCATAAAATGATACACTTCTCTTCTGTGTACAATACGCTCCAGGAAGACTAGATTGGGCATTATCTTGCATCATATATATTTCTCTTTCCAGAATTTTGAAACCTTCTGTATCAGGAACCACTTTTCATTTATTATAAATGTTACAGTAATGATCTACTTATGAATTGGTGTAGACAGACATTCAGACCTGTGCTGGGCGTCTGCTGCATTTCATTCTTTAAGGGTGATTGGCACAAGGGCTATTCTTGTCTAGTTTGACAGGAAGATGGCACAAACTGAATGTAGTACCTAAGACAGAAGTGGACAACACTGTCTAGCCCAGGTTCCACATTGAAATTCACCATTTACAATTAAAACATTAACCACTAAACCTCTCTTTAGCCTCCCACTGACTTGCTTGGCAGTGCCAGTATTGGTGTGGTTTCTGGTGCTATTTATCAGTCTTGATATATAAATGTTATACAATGTAGTATATGCCTGTAGCGCTGAGTTTAACCAGCTAAAGTAGGTGACTAAGAAAGAAGACATATCACTGGTCATTATTTTCCTTTGGAGCTGTAGGTTTGGTTATAACAGAAATAGAATGACCTTCATGTATTGGTTAGCTATAGAGCTGTCACTAACACGGTTTTGTTGTAACTGGTATTTAAACCATTGTTCTGCGTTAGAACTGTCACTAAACCCATGCCCCCAGCAGCCCGGCTGGCATGTCACAGGCTTACGTGGGGCACCAACCCTTAAGGCCAAGTAATAAGGGAGTGCCAAGATTCTCTCATATAAAATAAATGTTTGCAATACATTAGCATCCATACTGTGGCATATTATGTTTGGTTAGTGCATCCTCACAAAAGGATATTTGTATCCTATAAATTTTACTGGATTAGCCTTACAGCCTCTGCAGAAAGTATGACCTAGAAACCCCCACTCATTGACTTTGCTATTTTTGTATGTACAAAAGGAAAGTACATATTATGGCAGGGCCAATTAGGAGGTCTGTGATTGGTTTGTGTAGCTATGAGTATATAATACTCAACATTGCAGCAGGTCACTACAAACGACTGCCTGCTCTACTTGTTGTCATGAATTACAACGGTCCTCCTGCTTGCTGTTTACTTGATATCCCCAGCTCTCAGCCTTCTCTTCTGCTGCATTAGCCCCCATAGAGCAGGTTCTGGACAGAAAGTGAGCAACCAACATGCTCCTGTAGGCCTAAGAAGAGAGAACATGAAGTATGCAGTCAGGGCCGCCATTAGAAATCATGAGGTCCCATACAACAAAATTTTCGGGGCCCAGGGAGATCCCACCACAGTTAAAAGACCACACAGACATCAGCGCTAAAAAAAAACACTGGTGGGAGGGGCCTAGTATTACATTGGTAGTTAGGGTTTTAAAAAAATAAAAGAACACACATTGGTGGTCAGTTAAACTGAACTCGTGGCTTCAGGACTTCAACTTCGGCTCCTTTCGTGATTTGGGGGCTTTTTCGCGGCATTGGAACTTCAGCTTCGGCTCTTTTTGTGACTTCGGCTCTTTTCTCTGCTTCGGGACTTCAAGCTCGGCTCTTTGCGTGACTTCGGGACTTCAACTTCCGCTCTTTCTGTGTCTTTGGGTCTTTTCAGGGCTTCGGGACTTCCGAAGAAGCGGCACGGCTTCAGCGCTACCAGGGGGGGCCCGGTTATTTCGAAAAGTGCCGGGCCCCCCTTTAGGCCCGGACCGGTACACTTGTACCGCCTGTGCCCCCTGATGGTGGCCTTGCTTGTAGAACATGCACTCGTTTGCAAGGAATTAAACTTTTAAATATACAGTAAACAAAGGTAGAAGTATTAAAAAGTGTTTGTTTTTTAAAAATATAGTCAAAAAAGTATCTCTGCAATTAAAAAACACAATATTCTCTAGCAGGTGTCAAAAATACACTGTAATTCTTGCTTAAGGAAAGGTAATAAATCTATAACATATCAGGTTAAATATTGCCTTATTGAGTCACTGAAGAGCCAATAAGGGGAGTGTGCCAATTTAGCACCAGGTAATGTAATAATGGTTGAATAGTAACAAACAGCAACCAATCAGCAGGTAGCATTCAAGGTCAGCTTTTTAAAAACATAAATATAATCCATTGCCATGGGCTATTAGAACTAAGTAAACTTAGCTTCTTTTAAGTGTTTCTTTGTTGTGGTTTAGACTTTTAGCCAGACACATGTCCTTGGGGCATACTGTTGCAGGTAGGTAACCAATATAGGATGGAAAGTAAGTGTTGAAGCTGTGCATTGTGTGCTCATTGCAGCCAGACCAAAATATAGTGGGGGTATTTATTAACATTGAAGACAACATCACCAGTGATGTTGCCCATAGCCACCACTCAGTAATTAGATTTGAACAGTCACCTTTAAGTAGAAAACAAATGCAAAGATTTGTTTGGTTGGTATGGGTAACATCACTGCTGAGGTTTGTCTCCAAAGTTAATAAATACATCCCATAGTATAGGTGAGGGGTCCCCACATACATCTGCACAGCTCTCACTATAATAAACCCCTTTGGAATACTTAGCCTACTGGTAAATAAAGCATTAGAGTTATTTTATTTGATCCCCTTATATATTTATACATAGTTATCATATCACCCATTAAGCGCCTCTTCTCCAGTGTGAACATCCCCAATTTGGCCAGTCTTCCCTCATAGCTAAGGTTTTCCATAACATTTACCAGCTTAGTTGCCCTTCTCTGGACCCTCTCTAATACAATAATGTCCCGTTTGAGTGATGGAGACCAAAATTGTACGGCATATTCTAGATGGGGCCTTACCAGTGCTCTATACAGTGGAAGAATGACCGCTTCCTGCAGTGAATCAATGCCCCTTTTTAAGCTCAAGACCTTAGTTGCCCTTGATGTTGCTGACTGGCATCACTTGCTACAGCCAAGTTTATTATCTATTAGGACTCCAAGGTCCTTTACCATAATGGATTTATTTGCCTAGTGCAGTCCCATTAAGGGTATAAGTGGTTTGGATATTTTTACATCCCAGCTGCATGACATTTATCAACATTGAATCCCATCTGCCACCCAGATTGCCAGTTTGTCAAGATCCTGTTGCAAGGATGCCACATCCTGGATGGAATTAATTGGGCTGCACAGTTTTGTGTCATCTGCAAATATACTGATACTTACAATAAACCCTCTGTAACCTATCATGTAGCCAGTTTTATATTCATGTGCAAATGCCCTCATTAAAAGAACAGTAACACCAACAAATGAAAGTGTTTTAAAATAATGAAAATATAATGTTGTGTTGCCCCGCACTGGTAAAACTGGTTGTGTTTGCTGTTACTATTCCTTTAAGCCCAACAGCCCTTAGTTTAGAAAGCAGTCGTTTGTGGGGCACTGTATCAAAAAAAAATTTTTTTTTCAAATTTTTCAGGGTTTTTTAAAGAAATCCTTTTTATACCCCGAAAGCTGGTAATAGCTTGAATCCGAGAACCTGTCGAGGTCATGTAGAAGTTAATGGCAGAGGTCTCTTGAACCATTTGAAGATGTTAATAGCCTTCATGAAGTATTTCTTATAAAAACCTCACAAACCTCTAAAACTCGACCTTAAAGGAGAAGGAAAGCTAAGGAGGCATTTTATTGCCAATAGATTAGCTGCAATAGTGCAAGCTAGAATGCTATATTTATTCTGTAGAAGGTTTTACCATACCTGAGTAAAAAGCTCTAGAAACTCTCTGTTTGTTTAGGATAGGAGCTGCAGTATTAACGTGGTGTGACATCACTTCCTGCCTGAGTCTCTCCCTGCTCTGGGCTCAGATTACAGTAGAGAAGGGAGGGGGTGGGGAAGAGGAGCAAACTGAGCATGCTCTTGCCCAGGGCAATGAGGTTTAAGCTGAAAACAGGAAGTCTGATACAGAAGCCCATGAGTACACATTAGAAGGAAAGAAATGCAGTGTTTCTTTTGACAGGGGACTCAGAGCAGCATTACTTTGGGGGTTTACTGGTATATTTAGATGGACCTTTCTGTTAAGGCTTACTTAGTTTTAGCCTTTCCTTCTCCTTTAAATGACCCTCTTAATACTGGTACGAGTGTGAGAGATTTGTAAATACAATATGTAATCCTCCCAGTCTTCCTATCTATTATTTTTCTCTCCATTTAATAACATTGCCATCAAGAGCTATTTTATTCATGGGTAGTAAAATATCCGCCTTGTGTTCAGCCCCCTATGTTTGTTCTACTGCACATTAAGAAGAGATGATATGACATTTAAATCTTTCTGCTCTTCATCTTGGCTTGAGATTTGGCAGCCTTTTCTGGTTAGTAGGCCAACTTCACTCAACAAGAGAATGATGAGCGCAAGCATAGGTTAAGAAAGGGGCACTGGCTGTGGCGCAAGCAAATAAACACAGACATTAAAATGATTTTCGTATGACCTTGCTTATTCTGGACTGGTCAGTCATTTTTAGATGAGCTACATTTCAGCTTAATGCTAAGCCATGAGTAACCATTGCACCAGAGTTTATTAGCACTAAAACTGAGTTTACAAGGGAAGGGCAGAACTTGAGAGGGTCCAACAAGGAGCAACTGCTATAGGCTCAATAGAGCAGGAGTTTATGTAGGCACAATATGGGGGGGTAATACACCGCCAGTCTTGACAGTGCAGTATTACATATAGTAGCCTCTGGGTGAGGAATGTGACTGCATGTATATTAGGGTAAGATGGTGCCTATAAAAGCAGTGGGGATAAATGCCTCTGGGAAGGGAGTGTGACTGTGGGATAGCAGGTATAGTAGGGAGAGATGGTGCCTATAGTAACAGTGGATAATAGTCTCTGGGAAGGGAGTGTGACTGTGGGATAGCAGGTATAGTAGGGAGACATGGTGCCTATAGTAACAGTGGGATAATAGTCTCTGGGAAGGGACTAGGGCTGTGAGATAGCAGGTATAGTAGGAAGACATGGTGCCTTTAGTAGCAGTGGGATAATAGTCTCTGGGAAGGGACTAGGGCTGTGAGATAGCAAGTATAGTAGGGAGAGATGGTGTCTATAGTAACAGTGGGATAATAGTCTCTGGGAAGGGAGTGTGACTGTGAGATAGCAGGTATAGTAGGGAGAGATGGTGTCTATAGTAACAGTGGGATAATAGTCTCTGGGAAGGGAGTGTGACTGTCGGATAGCAGGTATAGTAGGGAGAGATGGTGTCTATAGTAACAGTGGATAATAGTCTCTGGGAAGGGAGTGTGACTGTGAGATAGCAGGTATAGTAGGAGGAGATGGTGCCTATAGTAACAGTGGTATAATAGTCTCTGGGAAGGGACTGTGACTGTGAGATAGCAGGTATAGTAGGGAGAGATGGTGACTATAGTAACAGTGAGATAATAGTTTCTGGGAAGGGAGTGTGGCTGTGGGATAGCAGGTATAGTAGGGAGAGGTGGTGCCTATAGTAACAGTGGGATAATAGTCTCTGGGAAGGGACTTTGGCTGTGGGATGGCAGGTGTAGTAGGGAGAGATGGTGCCTATAGTAACAGTGGGATAATAGTCTCTGGGAAGGGACTTTGGCTGTGGGATGGCAGGTGTAGTAGGGAGAGATGGTGCCTATTGTAGCAGTGGCTGTGGGATAGAATGTATATTAGGAAATGCCAAAATCCAGTGCATGTTGCCCTCTCAATGAAGCATTTTTACCCAGCATTCCAGTGTAATAGCAGAGCCATGCAGACTGTTCAACTAATGACCAACTCATCGCCTAACTATGGGCTAGGATATTTCTGTGTAGAGCCCTTAGTGTTAACAGTATAATTCTCCACTAACATCTCCAGAGAACTGTGATAGAGGGAACATATGGTACACTCTTGTTATGTGAAGCACTGAGCAGAGATGTTTGCCTGTGTGGCATTGAGCTCTGAAATAATAAAGCACAAAACCTGCATTTGTACCTTGTCATTTATTTGGCACCTAAGGAACTGTTCTCTTTCTGTTGGCACTCAATGTCCCTTTGCACAAGAGTCTCGTCCATCTTACAGGATCTTTAAACAAAGTGCAGTTAATCACACGCAGTTTGTTTTTGCACTTTGGCTACAACCCTCAGTTATCCAGTTACACACAGCATTGATGCTGACAAAATCCAAAAAAAAGCAGATTTAACTGCAAGGATTTATTTTTTTTACTGGTTTTTATCCAGAGAAGTGCCCATGAGCAAATGTGCATATTCCAGAACACAATGCCAAGGAGCCTGAGGCGCTCCATCTTGTCCATTTGCATGGGATATTGTGGGCTCCATTTTAATTCTGTTTCACTGCATCTAATAATGTATTAAATGGATAAGAAAATGTACAGGGGAGGGGGGCCACTTTGAGGGCCAGTGTTTGATTCACAACATGTAAAACCTCCCCTGAGGATACAGAAAGTTTTTTTCACTTACCCTTCGTATCTGGCATTGGGGTGATGTCACTTTGTCCACAATGATGTCACTTCCGGTTTTGCGGGTCCGGGTCAGAAGATCAGTTAACTATTTGGGTCCCGATCAGATAGCGGATCTGGGTAGGAGGACATTTTGGATGCGGGTGTCGTTCAGGTTGTGGGTCAGCAGGTCTGCCCGAGTGGACCTATGTGAGACTGTAATCCATATTATTTGCAGTGAAAGTTCTCATTGTACTACTGTAAGATCATTGTTTTTAGGGTTGCCACCTTTTCTGGAAAAAAATACCGGCCTTCCTATATATTTATCTTTTTTCCCTTTTAATAACATTGGGATCAAACATAATTTTTACCGGTCAGTCCGATAAAATACCAGCCAGGTGGCAACCCTAATTGCTTTGTGTGCTAAACCGGCTGATGCAGTGGGTCAGGGACCCGCGGGTTACCCAGAAAAAAAACAGGTAACCTGCGGGTTTAACTTTTGGATGCAGGTTGGTGGATCGAGTTGTGGGTTTAGCAAGTTTTACAAGTTCCCTTTTTTTGGAGCTTTTTTCTTGCTCCCGCCACTTCTGATGATATCATTTTAATTTTACAGCAACAGCACTTACTGTTTAATGGTGGTCACTGGGTTGCAAATAAGGCAGATAAAGCGGATGTTGGTTAGCAGGTAAAAATGTGGGTTGTGATTACTGTTCTGAATGCCAGTCCATGTTGGGTTTCAAAAATTGGTTCTGTGTAGGATTCTGGTGCTGCCGTGGTCACTCTCAACTCAGTCAGCCATTTATTTATTATCTGTTCAGTGCTCAACCAGATATGGATCAGGCACCACTTCATCAGCCCTGTTTAAACTTCTCTCCATCTGCACTAGTGATGTGTGGGTCGAGGATTTCTTGACCAACACCCGACCCTAACCCGTCCCCTCCTGAACCGCACCCGACCCGGGCCCGCTCCTGCCCTCTTTTTGTGGACTCGCCCGCAGTGACGTCACAAGAGGGGCTGGGCGGAGGCAGGCGGAAGTCTATAAATTCTGTCACCGGAAGCCGGCAGTACTAGGTCTCGGGCAGAGAGAGCAGGAGAAAAGCTCGACCCGCACCCGCCCCGAAGATTTTGTGCAGGAGTCGGCCCGCACATCACTAATCTGCACAGATCTGATCCTTGGCATGGGAGTAAAAGATAGAATCAGCCTGATTGCCCACCTTCTGGGTGCCTAAATCAGGCAAGGGTTTGGCAACCAAAATGAACATTTCATGAAAGGGGCCAAAGTATTACGCTCTTGGAACAATTTTATATGTCCGTCTGTTTAATATATAATGTCTCCTGGTACATCTCTTGCCCAATGTCACCTTAGAGCAACTCAATGAGTAACAGAAGTGAGCAGACTTTTTGATCCTGTTTCACAGCAATTTTGTTGCTCGAGAGCAGGTACTGCCTTATGTGGCAATTTGGTACATAGCTCAAAAGCGAGCCCTTTACTTATAGAATATCTAATTTTATTTTATTCTAATATGACTTACTCCATTCAGGTTCATGGGATGCCTTGCCTTGTTATTTAAAGGAGTGGTTCACCTTTAAGTTCAAGTTTAGCATGTTATAGATTGGCGAATTCTAAGCAACTTTTCAACTGGTCTTCTGTTTTTGTTAATTATTTGCCTTTATCGTCTCACTCTTTCCAGCTTTCAAATGGGGGCCACTGAGCCCATATAGAATCAAAAACTCTTTAAGGCTACAAATGTTTTGTTGTCACTACTCTTTATTATTATTCTTTCTATTCAGGCCTCTCCTATTCATAGTCCCCAGTCTCTTATTCTAATGTATGGTTGCTGAGGTAATTTGGACTCTAGCAGCCAGATTGCTAAAATTGCAAACTGAAGAGATGCTGAAGTAAAAGCTAAATAGCTCAAAAACTACAAATAATAAAAAAATGAAAACCAACTGCAAATTGTCTCAGAATATCACTCTATATCATACTGAAAGTTAACTCAGAGGTGAACAACCCCTTGAATGCTGCTGTATAGTGGCCCAGATTCATATCTGTTAGTGCCTGTATGTTCAGCAGTTCTGCTGCAGAGACCCATCCGGGTCCTTGTTCCCATAGTTGGCACTTAGACAGGCATGATGGTGGTAGCTCTTGTGCTGTGAGGTTTTTCTTCCATAAAGAGAAACAAAAGACGCCTGTGCAACACTGCTGTGTGCAGCTGCCTGTGACTTGATTGCATGCAGAAAGAAACGCTTAGAAACTGGAACAGACCCCAAACCACAGCACAGTTCACTCCAAGGCTGTTTATCTGTGCCATTTACTAACCTTAACCCTTTTGTTCTCCGTGAGGGTTCCCTCCCACATTCCTGATACATACAGGCAGGTAATTGGATCCTGATGTTTTTGACTATAATATGTTTGTGATAGGGGCCTTAGACTGTAAAATCCACTGGGACCCAAAGCATTACTGACACCAGAACTTTCTTTAGGGCAGAGAGGGAGAAGCAGCAGACAAACCAACATAGGCCCCACCATCCACTGCCTAAGGTTGTTGGCAGTTGTGATGAGGCAATTGCTAGGTGCTTTACCTTACCTCCTAAAGGCAAATGGCACATGGGGCATTTTGATAGCTACTGCCAAAAGCAGTGGCAGTAAAAGGAACAGTAACACCAAAAAATTTAAAACATATTGTACAGATTGCACTGCACTGGTACAACTGGTGTGTTTTCTTCATAAACTCTACTATAGTTCATATAAACAAGCTGTTGAGTAATCAAGGGGACTGAAAAGGGAGAAACGCACAGGATACACAGCAATTAGATAAGCTCTGTAGTATACAATGGGATTCTTCAGCACTTAGGTGTTATCTTCTGAGTCTCCTGTGCTTGAATGTCTGCCCCTACAGCTACACAGCAGATTGTTTATATAAACAATAGTAGTGTTTGAAGCAAACACACCGATTTTACCAGTGCAGAGCCGACAGTACATTATACTGTCAATCCTTTAAAATATATTAATTTTTACTTTATATTCAGTAATATTAGGAGCAGTGGCACAGGAACAGGACAGTGTGTGCCATTGGCCTAAAACTGGGGGAACAAAAAAAAATGCCATTTCAATTAGCAGTTAATTTTGGGTTTAAGCGGCAGACCCTGCTGGTTTCCATGCTGCCATGTATGCTGCATCTAAAGCTTGGTTATTAGCATTTGTGTTTTTTCTATGTAGGGTTGCCACCTGGTAAAAACAGTGCCGGATGCCAACGTTATTAAAGAGGTTGAGTTAACTTTTAGTATAATGCGGAGAGCGATATTCTGAGACAATTTGCAATTGTTTTTTTATTTTTGTGTTTTTTGAGTTATTTGGCTTTTTATTCAGCAGCTCTCTGGATTGCAATTTCAGCAATCGGGTTGCTAGGGCACAAATGAGCCTAGAAACTATGCATTTGTTTGAAAAAGAGTCTGGGATATGAATAGAAAGAGGAGTAATAAAAATAAGTGTGACTTAAAGAGCATTTGCTTTTTTTTTTAGATGGAGTCAGAAAAGGCAAATAATTAAAAACCTATTAAAAAGACCAATTGAGAAATTGCTTAGAAATGGCCATTCTATCTTATACTAAATGTTTACTTAAAAGTGAACCACCCCTTTAATAGGGAAGAAAAAAAATAAAGGAGGGGGGGTATCTTTCTCAAGGAGATCCAGGTTTGAAGGGGTTAAGTGGAAGAATAATTTCCCCAGGTGTATAATAATAATAATAGAGCAATAAAGTGCTGAGAAATGGATCCTGTCAGTAGTGAGACAAATCTTCGCTGAGACTGTGGGGAAGAGTAGTTCAGTAACAGCCGACATTTGGACATTCCTTATAAATCTTTTGCCAAGGCTGAAACTGGACAGTGTGTACGACTAGCAGTTTATACGGCAGCTCAGCTGTAGCCACAAATGCTCTGCAGCAGCTCGGATATGCCGCATCCAGCCAGCCCTGCCCCCTAAGGAATTTAGGATTTCACTTCAATTAGCATCGCTCGGCCGGATCCCTTTGTGCGAGTCCTCTCCCAAGCACCGCCCTTCCCTTCCCCGGGGCCCGCTCACACTCCTGCTCCACGTGCTCGCTTCCCTCCCACCTCCCAGACGGGGAAATCCACTCACAGGCAGCGGGAGCTGTACATGTGCGAGTAGGGGTGGGGCTGGTGCAGGAGCAGATTAGAGGAGCCAGGCTCGTGCAGTGACACACTCCGCCCCCCCCCATTAAATGGAAGCGCCTTCCACGGACGCACGGAATCATGGGTAGTAAAGTGCTTGTGTCACTGAGTTCACAGAGATACTAGTCACCATGTAAATAAAGTAAATAAATGTCCCGCTATCCCACAAGGGCCAGTGATATCACATGTTCTGTGCACCTGTATGTTTTCTGTGGAGATGTACAGAGATAAAATATCATTTACATGAGTTTACAGTCTAAAGGTGGCCAATCCATACACAGGGAGAGGGAGATTTGGTGCATCCCTGATAGTCACACACACTATGTTTAGCTTTATCAGGGGCCAATTAACCTGCCTGTCAGAGCCCTGGGGCCCTCACCCCACCCCCTTGCTGTTGGCTAGTGATACATAGTCATGGGAAGAGCAGGTTAATATGGGTCCCATCTCTCTCAGCAGGTCCTAAAGAAGTCTCACTCACACATGGAGAGAAAATACAACCCCCTTGCTGATGCTGGAAAGCACCACTATACAGCCCCCAAAAAATTGATGCCTTTTTATCAGCAATTTCATATCAAACCACCAGTATGGTGTTTAGGCCTGCTCATCAGCCTCCTCAAATGCAAAGGAACATATTTCTGCACAGAGCTGTACTGAGATAAAACAAGTATAAAGGCCGTGATGTATCCTGACCCCCAGGGATAGTCAACCTGCCATTATTAGAATACGTCAGGGCCCCCTGCAAAAAATCTTCAGAGGGGCCTTGCAGATCCCTCCGCTCATGGTTGTTCGCTGAGGCCCACTGTTGCAAGATTGTAGCGGGCAGCAACGTTTAAAGTATTACAATAAAGCAGACCCCGTAGTCCAGGACAAGCAGGGTCTGTGTATTGTACTTACACCATTAGCTTTGAGTTTTGTTTACATCTTCTGCCCCCTACGTGCCCTCCTGCCCTGATATGTTATGATTAGGAATGGCAGAAACACAGTTTGTAATCAGTAAAACCTGTGGATTAATTTAGAGTAATCTGCAATTGTGTTGGTGACTGTACGGAATGCCAGCGGATGTGTGTAACGTGTGCAAGCATTAGAGCATAGGACATCCCGTGTTTATGGGTGTCTATGGACTTAGAAGTTGAGGTAGGACGGCAGAAGATCATGTCCTGCTCATCCTTGGTGTGTGTGCCTGCTCCTGCTGACTGATCCCCTCCCACACACGTGCATTCCCATGTCTGCTACTAATCTGACAGCTGCCCAGCTGTTCCTCTGCCTTCTGCAGCCCAGACCATCACTAGGGATTTAGCAATGGAACTCACTGTTATTCTGGCATACCCACTACACAGGTCTGGATCATTCCCTGCGGTGCTTCTCAGTCTTTGCTAGGGTAAATGGATTTTTGCAGCATCCCCAGTAACTGTTTATAGAGAAATTATTCCCGAGCCCCATCCCTCCTGTGTCCCAAGTGCATTTTCTGCCCTATTTATAGCACGGGTTATTCATTCACCATAGGTTCTCGGAGTGGGTGGACTTGGAATTATACAGAATCCAGTGATAGAAGGTATACTTTTTCCGACAGGTTTGGTCATGTAAATGGTTGGGCATCTGTGCACTTGAAATGCCAGGGCCTATTTTAAATCCCAGTCCGAACCAGAGTGAGTGGCAGTTAGACCCATGACCTGAATGAATCTCGATGAGTTGTCAGTTGGGGAGATAATCAATTTGACCTTAGGGATGGGCCAGTAAGCTGCCAACATCAATATCTACCTGTGTTTTAGCACCTTTAGTTTTAAAAGATGACATTCTGGAAACCAGTTATGAGATGAAAAAGAGTCAGATCTTTGTTATACATAGCTATATTTTACACTTTCCTGAAACGGACACTATTTTTAAGGTACAGGTATGAGACCCATTATCAGGAAGTCTCCCATAGACTCCATTTTATCCAAATAATCCAAATTTTTTAGAATTATTTCCTTTTGCTCTATAAAACAGTGCCTTGTACTTGATCCAAACTAATATATAATTAATCCTTAAATTGAATTAAGGTATGATTATCCAAATTATGGAAAGATCCATTATTCGGGGAAAACCCCAGGTCCTGAGCATTCTGGATAACAGGTCCCATACCTGTACAGAGAAGTCAGATGTGCATATAATTTCAGGGACTGACCCTGGGGGTGTCAGCCAAGCAAGGCACATTGTGAGGTTAACATCAGGTTCATATAAAGTAAGTAATCGCTTTTCGGTTGCTAGACAGATTAAGTGAAGTTGTGGGATTTGTTGGCAGGCATCAGAGGGCTTCTCTCCTACCCCACCCCTTTTTAATGTAATTATTATGATATTAAATTACAAGTAATGCAAATTGTGTGTGCCAATTTCTTAGTCACCCCCAGTATCCAAAGTCTCTAATCTGGAACCCTGGCCTCAGCACAAGTGCAGTACAGGCCAAGGGACACCTGGGACTGCAGCAAAAATGGTACCTGGCTGGAGCACCATATCTCCCTACTATCCTACAGCCGCAGTGCCTTCCCACTGCTATTATAGAACAAAATGGCTATTATAGGCAGGGACGTTCACAGAGTCGAGATTATATTTGTGTTAATACTTTACAACTGCTCTTCTGTGGGGCCAAACATTTGCCACTGCTTAGACCACCAAAAAGACAGTTGCACTTCCAGTTTAATTGGGTGAATGGACATGAGAGAGACAAAGTTGGGGTGCATATTTTATTAGGAAGGCTGTGGGCTGCAGGGTGGGTGGTAGATAATGTGACAGTATTTATATATTCAAGAGTGAAGCTTCATCACATACGGCTCCAGTGCTGTGGCGTGGGAGTGCTCAGTTTCAAGCAAATGAGTAAAAATAGACCTGTCGTCCATTTTCACTGCTTCTTCTCAATTTTGTACACTTGAATTGCTTTTCTGCTTGCTGCGTATCAGAAGTATCTCAACATTTCGAGTGTAAATTGGCCCAGGCATATGCTGGCTGCCTTTAGGAATGTTCTGTGCCAAATACTTACTTTTCATAACTAATTTGTAATGCACATACTAATACAAATGATCTCTAGTACAGTGCTTTTACAATGGACAAAGAGGTTTTTGCTAAAATCCTTGGTATTGTATCTGTTTTGTGCAGCTGATAGAAAAGGAAGATTGACATGGTCACCATGGTAACCCATTTTTTTCGTGCAGACTGCTTTGAGTGGTAAAAGATATAGAACCTGTTATAATGTAGCGGAGTTCTGTACTTTTTGTTGCTGTAGACTTTATGGCAGGAACATATAATGATCACCAAGAAGCAGCTATGCATTTGGTCTCTTTTTTGTATGTCTTTTTAGTGATTTTATTGTTTCTGACTTGGCATTTATAATGCTTCCTGGTTGGGCATCAGGGGCTATTATATGATATTATATATTATTTGATAGACTATCAATTGTAGCACACATATCATATCTTAGGACATGTGAGCACACATGTCCTCATATCTTAAGTTAAGGGATCCCACTTGACCAACCTAGGGAGGCACTTAGCAGCCTGAGTTTTAGTTAATGGGTAATTTGGGTGGATGCACATATCTTTGGTGTTCACAAATTTTTATACATATTGGCAGTTTTGGATTGCTAATTTATTTGTAAGACTATCAGTCTTATAATCCAGATGTTTTTGCACTCTTCTTTATGTTCTACCACTGTTACTGTGTGCCTTGTTCCTAACTGAGTCTATTTTGCACTGAAGGTCAGATGACTCCTGTGTCCAGTGACAGCCCAAGCCCCGAGGATCCAGAATCTATAGAAGTCATTTCAAAGTTTGATCTAGATCCCGCCGATCTCGCTTTGTCAAGTGTGCCTGGACATGAGACCTTTGACCCCAGAAAGCATCGATTTTCTGAAGAAGAGCTAAAACCACAGCCAATAATGAAAAAAGCAAGAAAGATTCAGGTGCCGGACAATCATAAGGTAAGGACAGGAAATTATCTAAACTTAATACAATTCAAGCTACATTGATATGCACAATAAAGTCAAATATGCAGAAGTCAGGACATCTTTAATTAACTCTTAAAGTGCTGGGTAGAGTCTAGGGGGCTGGTTCTAAATTATCATAGCGCCAGTGCTGTAGATTCTACATTTCTGGTTAACAAGATGGCTCTTAGATCTATCCCACACTAATATGTATCTGGCAAGTTGCTGCTCCGCAAATCACTGAGCCATCTTAATGCAAAAGGTTAACAACAGGTAAGACCATTTACCACTATGCTGCCTTTTATGCCTTAAATCAAGGAATAATGTATAGGTTTCAGTTAACATTCTTTGAAATTAATTATGCACATTTTTGGAGACCAGAACTATGCTATGACCTTTTTATTCAAGGAATCAAAAGATTCCAGTTGCAGTTTAAGAGCATCTTGGTCCCTGTCCTGTTGTGGGTCAGAATTTGCCCTAGTTCATAGTTCCTACAATATTACTTCTAACCTTACTTATATTAACAGAGCTGGTGTCTATTTAGGTTTAGCAGTGACTGAGTGAGTAAAGCAAAATGGCAGGCATGGAACATATGCTGTGTACCTTTCTGTAAATGCATGTGCACAGAAAATGTACTGGATTTTGCACAGGCTCTGTATGAGTTCCTATTTGGGAATGCACAGAGGGTGGTGGAAAGATGTGCAAAACTTTGGAGCTTTATGGGCCCAGTTTCACAAATTTTAATAAATGAGGTTTCATAACTGGCACAAAATTGATGTGGATTTTATGTTCTACTGATTTAAATGTCTTCTAGCATTGACACATATCTTATTAAACCCACAGGATGAAAAATATTGGAATAGAAGGTACAAAAATAACGAGGCTGCCAAACGCTCTCGTGATGCTCGTCGGCTCAAGGAGAACCAGATCACAGTGCGGGCTGCCTTCTTGGAGAAAGAGAATTCAGTGTTGCGTCAAGAAGTGTCCAGAATCCGTCAAGAACTCTCTCGCTACCGAAACATCCTCTCCAAATACGAGTCACAGCATGGAGCCTTGTAAAGATGTGAGTTATTGTGTAGCTGTTGCACGGACTAACACAACTTCACAAGAATCTTCCCCCACCATCCCATACTTTGTCTCCCCAAGATCTGCCCCTTTTTTCACTGACTATTAAAGAAGATACAGAGGGCACGAGGGACATATGGAAAGCAACTGATGTTTAGCACTTCGCTCTGTTTTGCTTCCTCTGAATTTCAACATTCCGTCAGGACTTCCTGTTTTCCAAGGAAGAGGGTGCTTAGATTGTTGAACTAATTCGCTAAATGGGGTATCACCAGCAACTTGAAGAAAAGAGAACATTTAACAGGGAAGAGGAAGCCAAGAGCTGATTCTGCCATATTGTACAAAGGCATTAACCAATACACCAGCGAGCACGTCAAGGTTCTTTACCTGGTATCAAATATTCCTTGCACACAACTCTCTGGTAGCATTTTCTTTCTTTAGATTTCTCTTCTAGGGTTTTCGTTTTGAAGACAAAAGTGTTGAGGGTACAACCCAATGGTACAGACACCTACTGTACCTAATCATTGTTTGAAAAAAAAAAATATATATATATATATTTCTATATATATAACTTTTGATAATTTAACAGAGAGATTCTGTCATTTGAAATGAATCAACTTCATTAAGGCATTCATTGCAGTCTTTGGATAAACAAGTTGGGGGGATGGTGTAAGGATTTGCTAATGCTGTATTTATATTCTTAATGTCATATAGGCCAAAATCTATATCTCTTAACGAAACCAACAACATTCTGCTAAAGGGGATTGGTTGTGAACCACTATATTTTATAAGCACCAACCAATCCCTGACCCTTTCTTGAGCCTTACACAACTGTTACAATTCTATTCCACCATATACAGAGGAAAGGAATATTTTTTTCAGATGGTTTATGACTCAGCTAGGATGGCTTAGAAATAACCCATTTATAGAGGAAAGGCTCAGAACTAGATGGAGAGCTTGCATTCATTAAGAGGAAACAGAATTAGTGTTCTTCAATTCATAAGGTCATGATTTACAAATGGAAGAGGCTGCATCATCTTCTGGGTGCTCTCTGGGTAAATAGATGATTTGGGGGCATTACTAGTTTCCTCTCACCTTCCTCATCTCTTTACTAGATGTTATAGATGACAAGTTCTTACATATGAACTGCAGGGGTTTGATTTATTTTCCAGTGTCTGGCCGTTTCTACTTATTTATCTTATTTTAGGATTGTCACCATCAGCATTTTGACTGCCACGGTCCTTTCAAGGAGAACCGTCCAGCCAAAATTCTCTGAAGCCTCTTCTTTTTCATTTGAAAGAGAAACACCCTGCCTATATCTGTCCTTGACGTTTCAGGTAGGGAACTTTCCACGTAGGTAAATATTAGCTGAGTACTACTGGAGACGGCCCATGTGTCTTTTGAAACTTAATAGCAGCTTTACAAGATGTTTGCAGGGTTCCACAGAAACAACTTATCACAACAAATACAAAGCCCCTTCTCAGCTGAATGTACTGAATGTACTGGATCTGCAAAATAAGCTGCAAACCATTTCTGAAATTGTATATTAGGGCTGATTTACTGACCTGGGTGCTAAATTGCACGAGTGGACTTGCCAATTACATATTTATAAATCAGCTGTGTTGTGTTGGGTTCACTGGAATGTTTTACAGCAGATAAGGTATAACTCTTGCCAACGCATATGAAATCAATATCCTGCCTAAGCAAGTTTTTTGGTTTTAAGCCTTCCTTTGTGGTCCATTATGTGGTCAGGCCTATTACAGCTCATAACAAATCAGTATATTACCTACTAAAGTATCCATGACAGCAAATCAGAAAGCATAACTTATTTTTAGCAGACTGGGCTCCTAATCATCACTTAGAGCGGTAAGAAAGTGACCAGCCCCTCGATTTGGAAAATTGGGCTTAGATTCCTTCTGCAGCTGTTCAATATGCATCTAAAATAATTGCTAATCGGCCATACAACATAGGAATTTCATGGGTTTGAAATTTTAGGGGTGAGGTAGCAATGCTAGGTACAACGGGTAAAAAAGGTAATTAATAAGAGCAAGAGATCCACTTATAAATATGGTATAATTGTAAAAAACCTCTTATGTATGGTGGGGGGAGTGGGACTATGACTGCGCAGATATGTTATTCCTCTGCATACACTGTTTCTACTTCTGGGGCCTATATGTGTGTTGCTTTGAAACACGCAGGGTATACAAGATTGCAAAATATGACTCCATTACACAAAATGGAAAAAGCTGGGTAGAATTAGATTTGTGTGTGTATTTTATATCAGAAAAGCAGGTTATAGATTATTGATCTCAGCTTCAGTGAATCAAAGCTATATATATAGATTGTGCATTGGAGTACATGTATGCACTTTAATTAATCGATTAATTGATCAGTTCCTGCTCTATGGCAGGATTTATAATACTTGCGATAGCTGGAGGGCCGCAGTTAGAGCATCACTTACATATCCCACCCACTGCTACTGGGAAGCTGCACAGTATCCTTATTTAGGATAGGTCTGTCTGTGGCAGTAGCTTGGCTAATATTATCCGAGACTGGAAAATTACCGGTTATAGGGCTGCTCAAAATATGTGGTTTAAATTTGACACAACTTTGTAACATTTCTCAGTTCTCATCTGTGCCCCCCCTACAGTGAAAGCAGATGTGCCCAGCCCCCCCCCCCCCCCGAAAGAATGGGGACTGCGTCCTCTGTTTCCTTTAGGGCATGTACCCACTGCTAATGCATGTTGTATTAGTTTACAGGCTTAGCTTATGCTACTGAAGTGCTGCCACACTCTGCTGCGGGTACCAGATGCGCACATTTACATGATCTTTTTTGCACATCTGCACAGGTACTGCTAGTGAACTGTATTGTGAAAGTAATAAATAAAACACCCGTTTTCACCAGCAGGGAGCTAGGTTGTAAAAGCTTATAGATCTCAATGCTTGTCAGCCTTGGGTAGATGCCCTTATGAAACAATGAATGGCACAGCTGTGGATTTATAACATAAGCACCGATGACAGGTTCTGTTAGGAATTGTGGGGTTATTGACAACAGTGGCATAAAGTAAAGACTTTGGTATTAGTGTATTTTAGGGCGTATGAACACTTCAAGTCTACTTTTCAGCTAACTCCCCTTTTTGTGAATTTGACTGTGTGCTTGCTGGAACGGGAAATATGATGTAGCTATTTCTTCAACTCTCATCCCCTGTGTATGCTCAAAAGAATATATATTTCTATATGTTTGCAAGGTGCCTTGTGTTCCTGGTGCTAGGGCACATGCTCTGTCTATGGAAGTGTTAGGCTGCTTAGCATCTCAGTTTTCCAATGCTAGTTAAAGGCTTTTTTTTGCATGCACCCCTTCTTGTGGCTTAGTGGTTTCCAATTAAGGAAGGAATAGCCCCTAACTACAAAGCCTTGACATGTGCAGCTAGTTGCCTCTTCTACTTCTTCATTGTTTGGTGGAAAAACCTCAATTTACTGCTAGTGCCAGTTTAATTGTTTGGTGCACATATATTTTTTCAGTGAGTATGGTCTGATCCAACCAGTCCCATTTTGCATTGCCACCTCTATAAAACTGGACTCAGATTATATCCACATCTTGCAAAGCTAGAGTGCATATACGGGTATGGGATCTGTCATCCAGAAACCAGTTATCCAGAAAGCTCTGAATTATATCCAAATAATCCACATTTTTTAAAATGATTTCCCTTTTCTTTGTAATAATAAAACAGTACTTTGTACAAACTAAGATATAATTAATCCTTATTGGAAGCAAAACCAGTCTATTGGATTTATTTAAGGTTTACAGAAGACTTAAGATTAAAGAAAAGTTCCGTTATCCAAATAAAACCATGGTCCCGTGCATTCTGGATAACTGGTCCCATACCTGTACATTAATTGGCAATTATTTAGTGTCTACTTTTAATATGCGTACAGTGCGTCAAAGGGGTCACACTAGGTATAGGTTTTCGAGCAATGAGTCTGATACAATTATTTGTCGGTGCTTTTCCCTTTTGATTGGACCATGCTGCATTTAAATCATATGCAATGATCCAATAATTGTATCCATGCAGCTAATTGGCAGATCTGGCTTTGTTCTATTTTATTCTACTACCTAAGAGACCACACTGTTCCTCTGTCGTCTCATTCCTAAAATCTGGCATGCAGTGAAGGTTGCGTATAGCGGTACTCGTGGGATGTTTGTCCGTTGCACTAGTTTAAATGGCCAATGAGGAGTATGGTGTGTGATTTTAACCTTATAATCGAGAAGCGACAGCATAAGCTTTTATTTTGTATCATTTGAAGGCCCCTTGTTTTAATTATGTTTGCTACCTGCTCAGATGTACAAATCTGGGACCCTATACAGAGAAACTAATATTGCATGTAGCACTTTGTAACACAGTGGGATTCACTGAACACTTCTAACAGGTTACACTGAACGCACTTTTTAATATGTATTTTGGCCACAAGGTGTCACCTGACACAGTAGTCATTTTTTCTTTTGAACGTTTATACCGGGAGTAACTTTTTGTAGATAATCATTATGGCCCTATTGCAGATTATTTTATTTGGCACATTATTTAGCTGCTGGGCAGGCCCTGACTATCAATCTGTGGGTTCTGACAAATGCCAGAGGGGCTGCTGTAAGTTGCCATAGACAGTCACTATCTTTTCAGCGTTGCAGAGTATGCCGGCACTATATAAATAAAGGACAAGAATATTAACTTCAGCTACGGGGCAACAGACATTTATTTAGATCCCAGATTGACTTCAAAACTTACAGTCACTGCAAATCCTAAAAGATCATATTAGGCACATTGATGATAAATTCATTGGCTGCTTGTGGTGAGCAAAATAAAGTTGCTTATTGAGTGTGACTGGACAATCACTAACAGCCCAAGCTTTAGGGCAGGGGCACACACAGGTGATCTTGGGTGCCCGTGATGTTTGTTTGTTCCAAAGGTGGTACCACAATCATCCTGTGCGCCTTTTCCATACATGCTGCCTGTTTCTTTGATCCATTCCAATCAAGGGTGAATATAAATATTATTCAGTATAATCAGAGAGAGAGAGAGAGAGATCACTTCCCCATTTATTTAGATAATTCTGCTTGATTTATGGGCAGCAAGCCAAGGCTAATGACACTGAGATCTCATTCACTTGAATAGAGAGAGAGAGAAGTTTAGGAAGTGCAGATGAAAGCATGGGACCCTCTAGTACCCTGCCTGTTTTTTACTCTCAGCATCATTATGCCACTAATCAGAATTATTTTAGCTTGCAATGCTTATTATACTGGTTCAGGCAATTCTGTGCAGCAACCACAGACGACCATTGACACTTCAGCTGTTGTAGAACTGCAATACCCAGCGGCCCTCTGCTAGAAGTCTGATGGGAAAATGCTGGGAATTGAATGAATGTGTTATGGTATCTCTAAATATATGTGTTTTCGTTTTTCCCCTAAAGCTGCCAAACTATGATTATATTTAGCACAAGAAACTATATATGTAGAGAAAAAGACAATATATATATTATATACTATAGAAAGATATATATATTTATTTTTTGGTCCAGAACTTATATTTGTAAGCAATAAAGGTTACACCTTGCTCAGAGTTGGCAGTGGGACCTGATTTCCAGGGGCCTATTTTTGACTCTGTCAGAGGAAAGTTTTGTCCCTGGAAAAGTCTCAAGTTTATAAAACTGACCAACTGGCCAGATTTAGTTATTTAAAAGGAGTGCTTAAAACTGAACTGGAATACTAGTGCCCAACTGCCGGCATGTAATTAATTCAAATTGACCAAGGAGGAGAGTGTGCCTGGATATTAATGTTTCGAAGGTGGAAACTCTTTATCCTCATTTGGTTGGCATTTATGTATTTGAACTTTTTACACCTGTCCATGGTAAGATATATTGCATAGAACTCTTCAGAGCAAGCTTCCATTCTCAGTTCATTGTGCGGTGTGTATTCTGCAATCCTGAAATATGCCTAGAACCCATTCTGCTATGTGTGATCTAGAACCACTGGGAGAACTCCGATTATCTATAAATAAATGCGTTGTGGCACGTGAGACCAAAAACATCATTACACCTTATGTTGGGGCTGTGTTTTGGGTCTTTAAATTACATGACATGTTGTGAAGGGCATTTCAGGAAGATGCTTTGTTTGATCATTTGATCAGGTTTTCTATGGCAATCCCATTTGTCCATTTTATAGGACAGCGCCACTAAAAGTGTAATGGAATCTTTTAAATGGAATGAAGAAAATGCCATTGCCCCAGAATCAGGGGCAGCTTGGTTTCCTCTACTTTAGACAATCATTGAAAGTCGAGGGCAGAAATAACAAGTACCTGCCATTGGCTTAACTGCACAGGTCCTACCTGTATTCATTGACACCTCCCTCCATGTTTAACCTGCTGACGGGTTTGTTAGGGTGCTGGGAGATGTTGTTCTACAGCAAGTGCCAAGACAAAGCCTGGAAATCGCAGATAGTAACTGTATCCCTTTAAACAAGACATCAGAAAATATAAAATAGGTAATTGCTGTCTAATTGGGATTCACTTGATTTATGCAGCATTCCAGTTGATCTTACACAGGTGCTGGTGGGTAAAGATAGGGGCATAACTAAAGGCCAGTGGGCCCCGGTGCTCGATTTGGTGCAGGGCCCCAACTTGGGCAAAACTCTGCAATATACCCAACACAGTTTCCGAGTATCCTCCCTCCATCTTTATCCTCTTATCCCTTGAGCATGGCATTGTGAATTAGCCCTGTGTTTGGCTTCTCTGGCAATAGTTCTATATATTTGTTTGTGTACATGGGCCCCTCTAGGGACCATGTCTAATCCTCCCAACCTCTGTGTCTATGCCATTGGGAAAACAATGTCTACTGCAATAATTAAAAGTGGGGTTTTAACAGACTAATACTTTTGTTGCTGTGATGGGACAGCCAGGGGGATCGCTGAACATCATTTTTGATGCGTTTCCTTATAAAAATGACAATCACTACCCTTTGGTTGTAGAAAGGTCTTTAACCTGTTACTAAGACCAGTCTGTTGCTAAGAGGGTTAAAGGCCATTTGTTTCCATAGGACAAAGAAAATATATGAGAGAGATATAATAACTATTTTTGTTTTTGGAAAGAAAACTAATATATTTTGCAAGTTTTGCACTCTACGGCACTTTGGGTGGGCGGTATAAGCTCAGCTTAGCTAGAAATGTAAGAATGTTTTATTTTTGTACAGAAGGAAACGTTGGTCACAAGGCAAATCAGAACAGACTGTTGCAAACTGCCTATGATAGAGAAATATATGATATCCCTGATGTTAATAACTTACCCTTTAATGGCAAATAATGCCTAATGGCTATAACATGATTATCCGAAGTATATCGTTCGGCCTTGGCATCTGTGGACACATTTTGTAAATACAGTCCATTTCTAAATGCAAAATTTGTATTCAGTTTGTAAAATAAGGATTGTTCTCATAACTTTGGGATACAAGATTCATTTATTACAAATAATCCGTCACGTCATAACAGCACTGATTTAAATGTACAGGATCCAAATGCAAAAAGCTTTTTCTGTGTTGGGAAAAATACCAAACCTCCAATATTCGCAGGCCACACAAATATGCTAATGGCCCCTAATTTAGCACATTTCTAATCAAATGCCAGATCCACGCAGGCCATAGCCCAATGCTTGATAACCCTTCTCTACCCCCATTGGGTACTTAAGCAACCCCCAGGGCAAACTACACATTTTAGCAGGTAGGGATACATTGTATATCTTTAAAGAAAATATAGTTTTAGGAAATATTTTGTAAATCTGAACCTTTTATTTTAATGAATCTGTAAAACTAAATATGTGTCTATATGCTATTTACTAAAATAAAAAATAAGATCTCCTTGAACTTCAAAATCTAACGACATGTCCTTCTCTTCTGGGAAGACTGGGCTCCATTTATCCATTTATGGAATTGTTGTTATTTTTTGTTATATAGAAAATATCCACAGTTTTGGCACTAAACACAATACTGAGTATGACCAAGTGCCTCTAGGTTTATTTTGAGCTACCCATCAGTGACCCATAGTTACCCACCAACTGTTATTTCCCAGGCCTCTTTCAGTGCTAACCATCCAGTAAACAAGCAGTTTATTCTCTAGGTATGTGATGCCTTAACTGACTCAGTTATACCATTTGACACATACCTGATGTCATAACAGCAATGATGTCACATATGCAGGTGAAGACCATTGAGAACAAATAAACTGAATGAGTGCTGGCAGCTCAGAAACAAATTCTTAAGTCATCTATTGTCTTAACTGTACAACAGGGGTGGACAAATTATGACTCTTAGGGTAGCCTTGTCCCAGCTAAAGGGCAGAGGTCTCAAAACCCCCCCAAAAAATGAATCAACATCTAAACATGTTAAAGTGGTGGTTCACCTTTGGGTTAACTTTTTAGTAACAAAGCAACTTTTCAATTGGTTGTCATTATATATCTGTTTTAGTTTTTATTTGCCTTCTTCTTCTGACTCTTTCCAGCTTTCAAATGGGGGTCAATGACCGATCTAAAAAAAACAAATGTAAGGACTAGCTACCAGATTGCAGAAATTGCAAACTGGAGAGCTGCTGAATAAAAAGCTAAATAACTCAAAAACCACAAGTAATAAAAAATGAAAACCAATTGCATCTTGTCTCAGAATATCACTCTCTACATTATACTAACAGTTAACTGAAAAGCGAACAACCCCTTTTAAAGACCATGGGCAATTTTGGCTCTGGGCAGTATCTCATGGCAACCAATCAAATGCTTTCATTCATTGCTTAACCTGCAGTTGACTGACTGATTGGTTGCTATGAGTTCCTGCCCATGGGCAAATTTGGCCAGTGCTTATAAAAGAGCCCTGGACTCTTGTTTGCCCAATAATCTATTAAGAGCAAGTCCATTACATTATGTGGTCTCTAGTGACCAGTGAAGAAGTCTTCTTCTTGCCCACCCGTGTAGTGCCTACAAATGCCATGTATTAGCAGCTGGATATGTAGAGTGGCCGTATATAAACAGGGATGTTTTTTAAAATGATCAAATATTGTCATGACGAAAAGACTCCACAATTTAAGAAATTTCAGAAAAAAATTCTTTAAAACAATTTTTACAGAACTTTTACAGAGTATATTTTTGGTACAGAGCAACCGCCCTGTATGATAATTAGATTGTGGTTGTACAGGATTTGTCAAAGTGAATCCACTGATCATAAACGGGTTTTGCACAATATAATTGAATAAAGGTGGATGGTTGATTTTCCTTTTTTACCTTCTATATCTTCCTACTTTTTGTACTCTGGATATTTTACCTTTGTGTCCAACACCGTTGCCTGGCTGTTGTAGTTATTTCAGCACAAATCTCCCCCTTAAACTGGATAGTATTCTAAAAATTGTATTTTTTGAAAATCAAGATCCCCCCCGATATGCTTGAGAAGACAAAATAAAAACAGAAAAATACCTAAAACTTGGTATGTATGTCCATTTATTTTCTTTTTCTTGGTCAAAATCTGTTTTAATGGAGATTTTTAAAGCTGTTTACAATTGTAAAGAAACAATAAAAAAAATGACAAAACTTGGGAGTCTTTCATTTTTTCTTCTGTGTGTTATGTGGGGGGTGGGGAGTTGCATCCTCAAAAACCAACCGATAAATGAGTGATTCTGAATGGAACTTAAAGGTATACCCCAAATAGGAGTCCTATTCTGTATAAAGCAGATGAAGGTGAATGCATTGGGGCCAGTCTGGACAGTGACCAGTGGCAACCAATCAGATGTTTGCTTTCATTGTTCTACCTGCTCTGGATAAAAAAAGTCTAATCACAGGTTGCTATGTGTTACTGCCTAGGTGGAAATTACTGTATAAATCTGCTGGGCAGGGTGTGGTTAGGGGTACAGGCCTCGGTACATTTCAAGTGACATAGGCTGAAAGTGACTGTCACTTCCATATGTGGATGCTGTAAGGTCCGGTGCATCTAAATACAGCCCTGCGGACACCCATGCTCCTCGACCAATATCTGGCCAAAAATTCATCAGAAATTAATTGGGCAGATTTGAAAATCCTGTTGGAGAGAGAGGACACATCAACTCGGTCCAGGGCCAAACATCATCTTAACATCACCCACCTCAAGGTGGGCATATGGGGAAATGATCCACTTGTTTGGCAACTTCACCAACTGCCATCAATCCTCAACACCACTTGGCGCTGAACTCAGTGTAGGACTGGAACACCAGAAACCTTAGACCAGGGGCCTACCAAAAGTTTTTAGACCAGGGGCCCGCCTTCAGTACTATTTTCTTCCTCTCCTCACTCTGTATTCTCCTAGTCTGTTTTCTTTACATACTATAATCTATTATTCCACCTATTTAGCCTCTTTGTTCTCATAGAAATAGGGAATGGCCATAAAATATGCCAAATGTTTAGCAGCATGAGGGCCCACTGACAGTTGGGCCCACCGGGACTTTTCCTGGTATCCCTGTGGACCAGTTCGACACTGGCTGAACCCCATGAACGTTTTTTGATGGATGGTGTTGCCGCGAAAAAACGCAGTCAGTCAGTCAGTCACATTATATTTGGACGCATCCTTTGCGTTTACATTACATTTGGATACATCCGACTTGTTGCCTGCATTTTATCACGGCAACACCATCCGTCAAAAAACTTTGTGGAGTTCAGCCCTTAAATTCACAGCTCTTGTGATCTTAACCAGCACAGTCAGGCCCAGATTTGTGGTGAGGCCACAATGGTCCGGGCCTAGGGTGGCACGATTTTAGGGGCGGCATGCCACTCAGCCGCAATCCAAGGGAACACTGGCGATGCGTAGTAGTTCTCCGACGCTGGCGCACATGGGTGGGGGTGGTGCGAGCCCAGGTGCCGGCACAAGGACCCAGTGGCCTGAGGGCGCTGCAGCATGAAATTCAGGCCTGAGGACGGTGAATAAATGAGCGTAATGAACATAGAGATCTCAGGAGCACAATATCTATCAATCCAAGCATGAGAAATGGTTAAAATATCTGTACAATAATTCAGTAGGACATTGGAAGATTTTAAGCAGAGCGCTTTGTCACTATATCATAATGGCCTGCCATGCACATGACATTGACTGGTAAAACAAAAAGTCAAATACCGAATTAAAGTTACATTTGTGCCTCAGTGCTGAGCAGTTGCTAAAATATGTTACTAATTCTGAGTGCCATCTGCTGGCCCTTCTAAACTACTACAGGCGATTATTGGTAGTACAGCTATGGGATCTATTTTCCAGAATGCTTGGGTCCTGGGGTTTTCTCATCATTTGGATCACCATACATTAAGGCTACTAAAGATCATTTACACCTGAACAAAAAAAATAATAGGATTTTCTTGCCACCGACATGGATTTCTGCATCTTAATTTCCATCAAGATCAAGGTCTAAAAAAATCAAAGGTTAAAAAAAATTAAAATTGTTTGCTTGAATATGGTTCTAGGGAAAATGGCAAATAATGTCTGAGCTTTCTGGACAATAGATCCTTTTTTTTTTTTACTTTTGTTTTCCACCAACATTTAAACACAGCGTTTTATTTTGTTTTTTGAACCATGAATTCTTCTTTTGCCTATACCTGGAGCAGATCATTATATCCTATGATGGTTTTTACATGAGAACACTTACAGAAACCCCCCCCCCAAAAAAAAATCAAAAGTTACTAAAAAAGTTTATCATCTTAAAACAGCTGGACATGCCATCCCTAGTCAATCCTACTGGTAGTTTCTCTCAGCAGAACAGATTTAATGGATCTCTCTATTCAGTATTCTGTACTTTTTTCTGATGAGTGACTGCAAGAAAACATCAGGATGGGCATAAAGTTTCAAATGTATGCTAATATTTAATATCTTTAATATTTAATATTTGGTGTGTATTAAACGTGTATGTACATTTGCTTGCTTATTGGAATAGGTTGTAAACTCTCAGCCAATCAGAAGCTCAGCAATGTTTATAACCCCCAAAACCCAAATTTGTTTCCAGAGGATTGATTGGTGACACCTAGCTAAAATATTTTTGAAGGCAGAGCTCATGTCATGCAAAAAAAAATTGTGGAAATTAAATTTTTGGTCTGGTTATTATTTTTAAAACCGATCCATAGATTTCAGTCTATTCAGGGGCGTAACTACAGAGGAAGCAGATCCTGCGGCTGCAGGGGGGCCCAGGAGGTATAGGGGCCCCATGAGGCCCTAATTAAGGAGCAATTTCAAAATATATTGGTAAAAAAGGGCAACTTGTGGTTATGTTGGGGGCCATAAAATGAATTTGCTATGGGGCCCAGTAACATCTAGTTAAGCCACTGAGTCTATTGATGGTCAATAGATATATACAGACACTTGGAAGTATTGTTATTATTTTAACAAGCACCTGCTCTCCATTTTTGTCCAACTTTTGTTCAATGAGCTCACACTCTACTACAAGGTACATATATGTGAAACATTGTTTTCTAACAATCACTCTGTCACAATTCTAGGGTAGCAAATAAGTGATCAAACCAGATCTCATACAAACTAGCTTTGTGTACAGGCTGGGCTTCTAGGGGTACCCAGGGGAGCAAATCTGATCTTGCCTGGCCTTCAGGCTGCCCCACCGTGCAGGAACCTCAGATCTGTATATATGTAATAAAGTAGTAAACCTTAGACTATGGGCCCACTTTTCAAACTATTATTCCTCCTCTCCTCACCCACCTCTTTATTTTCCTAGTCTTTTATCTGTACATACTATACTCTATTCTTCCATTATCAAGCCCCTTAAAGAAATAAGGAATGACCATGTAATAGGCTAAATGGTTAGAAGTAGTGATAGGTGAATATATTCGGAAGGCGCAAATTCGCTGCGTATTTCCGTGTTTCAATGGCGGTGATTAAATTCACAAAATTGCGGCGAAAATTCGCCGGCGTCAAAATTTTTTGGACGTGCGTCAGAAAAGTTACTCGCATCAAAACCGTTGCGCATCAACAATATTTGGACGACCCATTGACATTAACACTGGCATCAAAATTTAAGCAAGGGTCAGAATTGACACGGGCAAGAAAATTCGGGTTTCGATAACTTTTCGCCAAAGTGAAACGGGACAAATTCGCCATTCACTAGTTAGAAGCAAGAGGCCCACTGACACCTGGGCCAACCAGGAGTTTTCCTGGTATCCCAGATGGCCAGCCTGACACTGTATATGAATATATGGTGTTAAGGATGCAATTAGGAGTATGTGATAAAACCAGGAAGGAAACACAACAACTCAACTCGGTAAATATTAATCTTTTCTATTGCTAGATATGTTGGCCTGAATACTACAGCTTCTAAATAAAGTACTAAAATATCTGCATGTGTCCGAAGAAGGGGGCAAGAGGGGGCTGTGGTGTTTATACAAATGGCCTGTAGATGTCACTGTGCTCAAGACTTATACTGTGCATACGTTCTATACAGCTTGTGGTGTTAGAGTTGCTTACTGTTGTGTAATGACTGCATGAGCCTGCTAATAAAGCATTGTTATACTCTACTCATCCTCGGCTACCACAACATAACAGGAGCAGTTGCACCACCCTGACTTCTCCAGCTAGTTCTAAGAAATTGTTTGTAAATTTGTAAATTCCCAACAACAAAAAAACATTTTTTAAACTTCCCACCCCAAAGCAAGCCTTAATTAGGTTATCTTCTGCATTGTCATGAATAGGTTCATCTTCAGTGGGATGCTGCCCTATGTGATATGAGCTTACTTGACCACCCTGGAAATTTTTCTGCGGACACCCATGTCTGCAAAACCTCTTATTGTGCCCCAATTCACAATAATGCCAACATTTGTAGTGCGGATCAGACTACAAAGCCTTGTACAAGATAGAACACTTTGTTTATTACTGCACATTAATAATTGGGATGGGGCCCTTGTATATGGATATATCACTAGCATTACACAAGCCCATTAGCCTTGTCCGTTGCACATGTGCTGTTCACTGTCCTTTGTTCTGCTGAACTTGGCACTTCTTCAAGGTTTTGCTCTTTTGGCCAGGGTAAAATTGATGTGATAGCGGTAGGGGGACTGTTAAACTCTGTAGAAGCTTCCAGGTAAAGTTTTTGTATTCTTGATCTCCATCTAAATCTAAAATTCCATACTCTATCTACTAAAATAGAATTTAAACATTAATCAAACCCAATAAGATTGTTTTTTTGCCCCAACTAAAAATTAAATATATCTTAGGATACAGGTACTGTTTTATTAGTTCAGAGAAAAAGGGATTCATTTCTAAATATTAGAATTATTTGTTTAAACTTGAGTCTATAGGAGATGACCTTCCCATAATTCTGAGCTTTCTGGTTAAAGGGTTTCTGGATAAAAGGTCCTATATGTGTATTGCCAGTTAGCAGTAAATACAGTATATACAGCATCAAGATTAGCCTGTACTCACATTACAAAAAAAAAAATGCCTGGGTGCAGTCATAAAAAATAGAATAATCAAACAGCAATGTCTGCACTCACAGGTCTTAAAAAATTGAAAAAGTTATTTATTAAAAAGGAACATGGAGCACATAAATTTATAATTTTCATATATATATATATATATATATATATATACAGTGAGTATCCGCATTCCACGGCAATGAAAAATAGAGAGGGGTGCACAGTAATTTTTGCATACACCAATAGTTTCCAAACCAGCACTCCCTTTAGTGAAAAAAATTTAATTTCTATTATTACATAGTATCTATTTCCAACGTTTTGGTCCCCATTGACTATTTTTGACTATTACAAAACACACTAACATTTAAATTAAACCTCTCCTACACTCTACACTGTAAAAATGGTTAAAAACAATACTAAGTAACATTTTGTTGCCGCTCTATGGCCTATTTTATTCAGCAACAGCTGTTCGTTTAGATATTTTATGTTACAAATAGTATCCGATAAGAGATAAGATTCAAGGTCTATACTATATATATATATATATATATATATATATATATATATATATATATATATATATATATATATATATATATATGTATATATATATATATATATACACCTATGATTGTGTAGTGTATATTTGCTCTCACGCTGAACATACTTGACTCAGTAAAGATATCATGTAAATAAGATAACTAGCGGTGCATTGGCTCTGACAGGACACTGTGTTGTTGAATTAAGACATTCGCCCATCAAGACTTCTGTTTAAATAGAGGTAGGCCTGACAGCACTTATTTCTGAAGAAGCTTTAAGGGATACTGTCATGGGGAAAAACATTTTTTCAAAACACATCAGTTAATAGTGCTGCTCCAGCAGAATTCTGCACTGACATCCATTTCTCAAAAGAGCAAACAGATTTTTTTTATCTGACATGGGGCTAGACATATTGTCAGTTTCCCAGCTGCCCCCAGTCATGTGACTTGTGCTCCTATAAACTTCAGTCACTCTTTTCTGCTGTACTGCAAGTTGGATTCATATCACCCCCTCCCTTACGCCCCCTCCCCTGCCCCCCCAGAAGCCCATCAGCAGAACAATGGGAAGGTAATCAGATAACAGCTCCCTGATACAAGATAGATATAGATACAAGAACATCACTCAATAGTAAAATCCAGGTCCCACTGCGACACATTCAGTTATATTGAGTAGGAGAAACAACAGTCTGCCAGAAAGCCGTTCCATCCTAAAGTGTTGGCTCTTTCTGAAAGCACATGACCAGGCAAAATGACCTGAGATGGCTGCCTACACACCAATATTATAAATAAAAAAAATACACTTGTTGGTTCAGGAATTTAATTTTATATTGTAGAATGTATATTTATTATTACAGAGAATAAGGAAATAGGGAAAAAAGAATAAATGGAAATAATGTTTAAACATATTTGTCTGGAATGGAGTCTTTGGGAGATGGTCTTCCCATAGTTTGGAGCTTTCTGGATAACTGGTTTCTAGAAAATGGATCCCATACCTGAAACCAAGAATTCAGAACCTTCCAATTCAAACACAGAATTAGATATTGAAATCTGTGTCTGTATAAAAATGAAGAAACCACAATGCTGGCAGATGTAATTACCATTATGGGCACATTTATTTTATGGACAGATAGAATAAACCAACCTGTGAAGCATGGGGGGGGGGAAGTGTGATCTCCCCCCCCCCATCAAGCCAGCTGACATTCAGAAGAGACAATGTTCCTGCTTGTTTAACAAAAATCACTTTCTGCACTGCTGACACTCACACAACATTCTGTACCCACTAGAGGAAGTTGAAAAAGAAAAAGGGCTTATTTTTTAAGTATCTGCTGGTCTTCCTATTGCAATTGGCTGCATTAAAGAGGTGGTTCATCTTTAACTTTTTGTATGTTAGAATGTCTAATTCTAAGCAGCTTTTCAATTGGCCTTCATGTTTTCTTTTTGATAGTTTCTGAATTATTTGTCTTTCCAGCTTTCAAATGTGGGGGGGTCTACAAAAAAATGCTTTGTAAGGCTACAAATTTATAGTTAATGCTGCTTTTTATTACTTGTCTTTCTATTCAAATCAGTGCATGGTTGGTAGGGTAATTTGGTCCCAAGCAACCAGATTGCTGAAATTGCAAACCGGAGAGCTGCTGAATAAGAAGCAAAATAACTCAAAAAACACAAATAATAAAAAATGAAAACCAATTGCAAATTGTCTCCAAATATCATTATCTACAGGATGCTAAAAGTTAATTTAAAGGTGAACAACCCCTTTAATTTTTTGGAGATCACCGTTTTCTAACTGGCAAGCCCAACCCTTTTGAATACTGGTTCAGTGCAGATTAATCTGTGCTCATACCCTGTGGAAATGCTAGGGCAATGCATAAATCAAATGTCTTAGGGTTCTAGAAAACTGCATTCAAATGGAAAAAAAGAAGTCACACAGGGAAAAGGGGAACTAAAACACATGAAAGCTTAGAAAGCGGGAACTGTGCAGTATGTGGGCAGTCGGCTGTTCATCTGTAGTCTGGCAGCTGCTCCGTGACTCAATTATGTGGGACCTTGGGTTTGTTCTGGGGGCAGAAATGCATGGCTGCTTTCCATTTGCAAAATGATAGTGGAGGCAGAAAATGGTTTTACTCTCTCCACCAGCACATCCAGTGGTTTATTATTTACAGTATATTGTGAATTGTGTACCCCCTATTGTAAAACATAAGGATATTAGAAGTCACTATATATGAAATCACTAAGGTAAAGGGAACATATTCTCGTTTAGGCCCAATTCAAAGTCGTGCTGCTTGCTAACCATATGGAAGTATATAGAACCCCAAATTTCTAAGTGCTCCTTGGTGAGCCGATGCAGGAAATCTGGGAGAATTACATCTAAAAATAGTGACTTTTGAAAAAGAAAAAAACGCCAGGAAATCCGGCCCAATGGATGACATCCTGTTTATGAAAATGTGTCTGTATTGCTTTAATTTTTTGATTGTATTCACCGATGGGGTTAATGGCTGCTGCTGGACTGTTGCCTGGTGTGGTTTTAGCAAAATAATTCCTGTTGTTCTCCCCACAATAGCTTTATTCTGTGTAGATCCAAATCCTATTTGTATGCTCAGAAGCCATCAGAAAGGGATGAAGAAACCACTGAAAGCTGCGTTCTCATCAAAGAAACTATCTTAAGCTCCATGAGACTTTATGGTCTCCAAAGACTAATGGTCCCAGTCGCCACCTCTATTAGGGCAAGGCCAGATGACTTATCGCCACGTCTTTTGCGCGACTATCTCCCCGAACTGCCTCAGCCTCTTTTCCCCAAAAAGACTCTGGCAACTTTGGGCAACTATTGAAAACGCATCGCCGTGTGTGCATTAGCGCAGGCGATTTTGCGCTGTAGCCTATGGGGAAAAGATGCTGAGGCAGTTCGGGGAGATAGTCGCGCAAAAGACGTGGCGATAAGTCGCCAGGCGACAAAATCTCCCCGAATCTCCTCGTCTGGCCTTACCCTTAAGGTCCGACATGGTGACATTTAAGGCCATTTATTATTAGGAGGTATTAGGAGGTACAAAGTTTGCCCAGGTGCAATACTCCTTTGGAACCTATGAGATTTTTGGTTTGAAACAGATAAACAAAGTCTGATTGGTTGACCTAGGTGATTATACCTGTAGCAAACATTGCACCCAGGGGCAGAACTTTAGAGGTAGTAGACCCTGTGGTTGCAGGGAGGTCCAGATGGTATAGGAGGCTACACGAGGCCCTTATTAATGAGTCATTTTACTATATCCTCAACCTCTAGATATTTTGGCGGTTCTAAAATTATTCTGCTGTGGGGCCCAGTAACATCTAGTCATACGACTGGTTGCATCATTCATTTATTATGTATCCCCATATGTATGCAATAAAATAATAAAATATATTAAAGTAGCAGCACAGAACTAAGGAGCACACAAACTAGGCACTGAGTCAGCAAATAATTATACATAAGCCATTTATCCATTCATTTTTATTCAGTCACATGTCATTTGTGCACAGATAAATGAACGAGGGGTAACTATGATTAGTTAGAAATTTAGGAAGGGTGTCCCAGGCTGAGACAGGGCAGGTAAGATTTTGTTTCATATCACTGGCAGGCCAAACAAAGTTGTCACATGCCCAGATTAATACAGGCCAAAAAATAGGTTTAATGTATTCCTATAGACTTCAGCAGCCTTGTTAATGTCCACGGAGAGGAAGGTATGATACAGGTCAGTGCATAGGATTATCATTACCTGCTGAGATGATTAGAATCTAACCCTTGGTGATGAATAACAAGTACACAGGATGGTAAATATTAACAAGAATATATAAATGGTGCCCAGGAAAGGAGTGCTGAAAGGTTACAGGTAAAATACAGCTATGACAAGAATTTAGTCGCTATAATTAGCTATGCAGTTATTAGCTATGCGAGCTGGGTTTTTTTCAGATAAGGGGTCCATAATGTGGATCTCCATACTCTGTCTGCTAAAAAAAAATAATTTAAAGGGATACTGTCATGGGAATTTTGTTTTTGTTTTTTTCAAAACACAACATTTAATCATGCTGCTTTCTCAAAAGAGCGAATAGATTTTTTCTTATACTTAATTTTGAAATCTGACATATTGGCAGTTTCCCAGCTGCCCCCAGTCATGTGACTTGTGCTCTGATAAACTTCAGTCACTCTTTACTGCTGTACTGCAAGTTGGAGTCATATCACCCCCCCTTTCCCCCCAGCAGCCTAACAACCAGGGCCGGATTTACATAGTGGGCACCCCTAGGCCCACTAGCGTTCGTTGCCCTTGTCCCCTCCAGGGGGGCAGGAGCAATGGGGATTGGCGCACGGGAAATTAAAAAAATTATTCTATCTCCAACACATCCCCAGGGTGTGGTTGGGCAGCATGCTGTCCCCTAAAATCCTGCCGCCCTAGGCCCAGGCCTTGGTGGCCTCTCCACAAATCCAGGCCTGCTAACAACAGACCAATGGGAAGGTAACCAGATAACAGCTCCCTAACACAAGATAACAGCTGCCTGGTAGATCTAAGAACAAGAATCAATAGTCCAGGTCCCACTGAGACACATTTAGTTGCATTGAGGAGAAACAGCCTGCCAGAAAGCAGTTCCATCCTAAAGTGCTGGCTCTTTCTGAAAGCACATGACCAGGCAAAATGACCTGAGACACACCAATATTACAACTAAAAAAAATACACTTGCTGGTTCAGGAATTACATTTTATATTGCAGAGTAAATTATTTGCAGGGTAAACAGTGTAATTTAGAAATAAAAACGACATCCTAAAAATTTATCACAGAATCCCTTCAAACATTATTTAATCCCAAAAGGACTCTATTGCCACCAACAAAGTTTGTGTTTTGTATTAAAAATTATATTTTTTCAAACTAGGAAAAAAAATAAAATTGCCTGATACCATTCCCAAATTCTTGTACAGGGCGTAACTATAGAGGCATAAATATTGGTAAAACCAGTCAACCTTTAGACATTTTGGGGGGCAGAAAAATAATTTACTGTGGGGCCAAGTAATATCTAGTTGTATACAAACCTGTTTTTTCTTGCAAGTTTTCATGCTTGTTTAATCTTCACTAAGTCACATCTATTCTAGCTTTCAAAAAAATATTGTTGTATCATGAAAAATGCTCCTTAACGTTAAGTGGTCTATGTCAGCTGCGCCTTCAGTAATGTGCATCAGCCCTACAGGAAAGAAAGGAGCCAGTTATACTGACAGCTACTTAATCATAATGGCAGCTACTGAGTCATAAAAGCATGACAGAACAGATTCTAAAGGGAAGGTGACACTGCCACGTGAGAATTAGGAAATTTGCTCCCGTATGCAAGAAAGAGAAAAGTGTGATATTTTAGCAGGGTATCTCAGTTACACAATGTGTTTAGGACACCAATAATAACTTTGAGGATGACTGGGTCCCTTAGTGCTTAGAGTTTATGGCTCTGGATATTTTTTTCCCTATGCAAGCAGTATTATTTCCAGAATTAAGCATCATTTCAGGCACCTGCAGAAAGTCTCCTGTGCTGGTTGTATGCAGGGACAACAAGCAAAGGGAGCCCTGGAGATAACTGTGCGGTGTCTTTGCACCCTTCACTTTGTACTTGGCAACTGCACTTGTGCAATTTAGCACCTATGTTTTTTAGTCAGCCCCAAGGAGCTTTTAATACTTAGGGGCCCATTTACTTAGCTCAAGTGAAGGAATAGAAGAAAAAATACTTCGAATTTCGAATGGTCGAATATGGCTACTTCGACCATCGAATATGCTACTTCGACCTTCGACTTCGATTTTGAATCGAACGATTTGAACTAAAAATCGTTCGACCATTCGATAGTCGAAGTACTATCTCTTTAAAAAATACTTCAACCCCCTACTTCGGCAAATAAAACCATTCGATAGTCGAAGTACTGTCTCTTTAAAAAATACTTCGACCCCCTACTTCGGCAAATAAAACCTACCGAGGCCAATGTTAGCCTATGGGGAAGGTCCCCATAGGCTTCCTAACAATTTTCTGATCGAAGGAAAATCCTTCGATCGATGGATTAAAAAATTTCGATTCGAAGGATTTAATCGTTCGATCTAACGATTTTTCCTTCGATCGTAGGAATTGCGGTAAATCCTTCAACTTCGATATATTCGAAGTCAAAGGATTTACATTCGGCAGTCGAATATCGAGGGTTAATTAACCCTCAATATTTGACCCTGTGTAAATTTGCCCCTTAGGGTAGGACTACAGGGACGTTTTCAGCGTGATCTGACGCACCGCAACATAACGCTGGCGTCAAATCATATGCAAAGGAAATAAGGTAAGTAATGGAAATGTTGGGTGAAGTTGCAGCGTTGCTCCGACGTGACGCGACTGTCGGATGCAGACGCAGTGTGCAGCGTCTGCACCTGACTGTCGTTTCGGATCAACGATGCAACACCATGCGACAATGTCTTCACTTACCTTATTTCTGTCGCATGAGATTTGATGCCAGCGTTTTGTTGCAGCATATCTGATCTCGCCGAAAACGTCCCTGTAGTCCTACCCTTAAAGGGCTGGTTCACCTTTACTTTAACTTTTAGTATGTTATAAAATTGCAATATTGGTTTTCAATTTTTATTATTTGTGTTTTTCTTTTCTTTAAGTTTTTTATTCAGCCCCTTTCCAGTTTGCAATTTCAGCAATATGGTTGCTAGGGCCAAAGTGACCCTAGTAATCATGCTTTGACTCGAATGAGAGTCTGGAGTATAAATAGGCGAGGGCCAGTATACAAAGATGAGTAATAAAAAGTAGCGATAACAATACATTTGTAGCCTTACAGAGCTTTTGGTTTTTTTTTTAAATGGGGTCAGTAACCCCCCCTTTTGAAAACTGGAAAGAGTCAGAACAAGCCACATAATTCAAAAAGTATTTTACAAAAAAAAAAATGAAGGCCAATTGAAAATTTGCTTAGAAGTAGCCAATTGTCTCAGTAAATCACTCGGTACATGATACTAAAAGTTAATTGAAAAGTGAACAACCCCTTTAATACAGTGAAAGCAATGCGGTCCTGAACTTTATTATCCCAGCAAATAAAGATGCACCAGACACAGCAAACCTCAAGCTGCTATTTTTCCTTGGAAATTCCTCATGAAACTTTCATAAGTGGAATATGTTACAGTGTTTTCTTTTCTCAGCTAGCTGTGAGCCAGTACAGGAACGACCTTCTCTGCAACAAACAGGAAGTTATGATGGATTTAGCCAGATCTTTGCACCCACACTTTTGTCCAGTCACTTGTTCTTAAAAATAAAGAAAATGTTATAAAGAATGCAGACTTTGGGGGGGGGGGAGAAGAAAATAGAAGCTAACTTAGGCTCCAAAAATGTCCAGATATTATCAAAAGTATCCATTCATTTCCCTCTGCCAAAGGAAACAGGTGTTTCCAGTAGACGCTCAAGACAAATATGCCTGGAATTAGGCTTCCCAACATTCCTAGAGATGCAGTGACTCAGAGTGGAAATCAAGCTGAGTAAACATGTTTTTAATGTGATTTAATATTAGTTCACTAACAGACATTGGTCTCATGCTCCTTGCCCTTTTTAAACACTCATCCAGGGCCAGTTTCTGGGTGTAGTACAGAGAGAGGAGTTGTACTGAGCCCCAATGCACCACAAAGTCCCCAGGCAAACAGGAGTAGTTAATTATCCAAAGGGCTTACTATTCTGTGTTCAAGTCTTAAAGAAGAACTAACCCCTTAATGAAAAACCCCTATCCCACAACCCTATATATACCCCTCCCTGCTCCCGCCCAGCCTAGCGGCTATCCCTGGTAATTGCACCTAACTCTTTACTTACCCCTCGGTGCAGATTCAGGGCATAGGAGTTCACAGACACCATCTTCTTCTCTCCGGGAGGGGGGGTCTATGTATGGTTGGGGGGTAAGGTTTTTTTCATTAAGGCTTTAGTTCTCCTTTAAGGTGGGTGTACTATTCTGTATAACAAGTCTTACGGTGGGTGTATTATTCTGTATAACAAGTCTAAAGATGAAAGATCTGCTCTTTTGGTGAGGTTGCCAGACAAGGAGATCTTTACCTGATATGCCCTGGGGCCAAATAATTGGATCACAGTGATGGGAATTTGGCTTTTGGCCAGGTATCAGTCAGGCAGGTCAGCCAAGGGTTCCATACAAGATAGACAATATTGTTTGTGCTTCAAACACCTTATTTAACCTTGTAGGTTGGGTGCAAAGCAGTCCCGAAATTAGGTCAAACAACCAGGTAACGTTTTCGGGCTTTTACTCCTGGCCTTTCTCAAGCGGAGACTTTTAAAGCTGCTCGATCACTATCTGGCTGGTTTTTGGCCGTATATTGGTCAGGCAGGTCAGCTGAGGGTCCCATACAGGGACAGATAAGCTGCCGACTCGGTCCAAAGGGGTCAAATCATCAGCTTATCCATGCTCATGTATGGCCACCTTTACTCTTGGATCCTAACAATCGGCCCATGGGCTGAAAGGACAGACACCATACAAGTATCCTTATACGTTAATGGGCACCTTTCTATAATTACATTTCGTTGGCTGTGTGGGATGGAACTCCAGAAAGGCAAGTGATGCTGTGGTTCATCTTCACTTTTCCACCATTGACTCGCTGTAGTGATGTGTGGGCTGGCTAAGACCTGTGGGTCAGTCAGGTGTGGCTTAGCAATTTACTCCATGTGGCAAGTTGCAGGCAGCGGACTGTGGTGGTGTCCAAACCCAACATCGATGTAACATCACTGAAGGAGGCAGGACGGACACGTTTAAAGAGGAACTATAGCGAAAATGAAAATTTAAGATAAACTTCATCATACCGAAATAAGAAACTTGCTAAATACAATGAATTAAATACTCTGCATTGTTTCTGAAATAATCAAGTTTCTGTTCACTATCCCTCTCTCAGCATCTGTTTCTTTTCATTCTGTTTTCATGCAGCAGTTGGGTGTCAGATATTCATTGACAGTTAGATCCAATATATATTATAGGGGAGCTTCCTTTCCTAGCAGATGTATTAGAGCTCACTCAAATAACTGATTCCAGTACAAACAAAATCTAACAAAATAACTGCCTTTTGCACAAATTCTGCATGTAGAAAGACATGATGCCTGGTGATTTTAATAGAGTGAGCTCTAATACATCTTCTAGGCAAAAGGAAGCCCCCCCCCCCCATGAGATATATTGGATCTAACTGTCAATAATTATCTGACACCCAACTCCTGCATGAAGAGAGAATGAAGAGAAACAAATGCTGAGAGAGAAATTGTGAAGATGAACTTATTTCAGGAACAGTACAGAATTTTTAATTGATTGTATTTAGAAAGTTTCTTATTTCAGTATGCTGAAGCTTATATTACATTTACGTGATAGTTCATCTGGGCCCCGCCCACACTGACGACCAAGCTCCACCCCATATGCCGCCCACTCCACATCGCAGTTAAAAGACCACACAGACATCAGCGCTAAAAAAGTAACCCCCCCCCACACAAGTTAGAGAAAGCTATTGATGGTCAGGGTCCCCTTATAAAAAATTGGGGCCCCAAAAAAAAAAAAATGTAAAAAAAAAATGCCCGGGCCCAGTATGCTTGTCCCCCCAGTCCCCCCCTGATGGCGGCCCTGCCTGCAGCAATAAGTAGATAAAATAATTTGTGTGTCTAACAATATTTATGATGGATAAGAGTGAGATTTATGCAAGAGAGGTGTTTGGGCGCAAAGAAAACACAACGCCAAGGTCAGCTGGAGAGAGGTTTATATTAGGCATTATTAGACATGAGCTGCACATTCACATTAGTTCATATTCACATTGTTCTGCACAGAGGCATCTGCAAGCCAGTCTCCTAATAACAAGGGAGGAAGCACAAAGACATTTCCAACATTCCCACTAGATCGGAGACAGTCTACAACTCCCAGCATCCCCTCTCCTAGATCAGCAGTTACAATTCAATTCTGCAGCAACTGGGGCACTGAAAGTTTTGCATATTTTTCAGATTCACTTAATTTGGAGATGAATTCACAGCTAAAAATGGTTTTTGAGAACTGCCCTCAGAACAAAAAAAAACAACCATCGGAAAGAAATGCTATAAATAATAAGCATGAAAACAAATATTTCCCCAGACTTGTATTGCAATGAATACTAGTACATTGAATCCTTCCATTCAACATAGTGAATGCTGCCAGAATAACAGCTATTAGTATGTTATAGAATGACCAATACATAACTTTTCAAATGGTCTTCATTATTTTTTCATTTTTTTAATTATTTGCCTTATTCTTCTGATTCTTTCCAGCTTTCAGATTTAAAGGGGTAGTTTGCCTTTAAAGAAGAATTCAACCCTGTAGCAAAAAAAAACCATACCCCCCACCCAAACCCCTCCCTCCTCCCCCAGCCTAACTGCCGCCCTGGGGAAATGCTCCTAACTTGGGGGGGGAGGGAGGGGGTCTACATGGGGTGGGGGTACAGGTTTTTTTGCTAAAGGGTTGAATTCTTCTTTGACGTATCTTTCTGCATGATGGAGACCATGATATTCTGCTACAATTTGCAATTGGTCGTCATTTTTTATGGCTTTTTAATTATCTAGCTTTGTTATTGTTTAGCAGCTGTCCAGGTAGGAATTTCAGCAGCTAGGGTCCAATTACCCAAGAAACCAGGCAGTGGCTTGAGAGAGAGAGAGAGAGACTAGCCTAAAAATAGTAGAGGGACTGAACAGAAAGATAATGTTTTTAAAAAAGTAACAAATAATAAAATTGCAGCTTAGCAGAGCAATAGTTTTGTTTTCAGTGACTCTCTTGCTTGAAAACAATAAAACTATATATATATATATATATATATACTAAAATATTTGGAGCTTAATGTGTATTAAGGTCTCTTTCGCCCCCTCCCATGAAGATATTGCAGTCTATTATTTGCATTTTTATTATTGCCTACCACAAACTTCTTTATCGCCTACCACAGGGCTCTTGTTGTGTTATTATTTCCTTTCAAGAGACTAGAAAAATTGTGGCTCAGCTGTTAAAGGGTGTAGTATGCTGGGGGGGGGGCACATGAGCAGACTTCTACTATGAATCATTAGAAGATGGTGAGTAAAGCTGGCCATAGCCTCAAAGATCTGCTCATTTGGCGACATCGCCAAACGAGAATATCTTTCCCTGATATGCCACTAACGGCATGGCTATATCGGGGGTAATCCAAACGTTCGGCCGTATGGTCGAACGATTGGATTACGATACGCCAAGGGGTTCCGACGGGTTCGGTCGGGTAAAAATCAAACCTTCCCGATCGATATCGTGGCCAGATATCGATCGGGAAGACCCGTTGGAAGCCCCCATACACGGGCAGATAAGCTGTCAAATTGGCCCAAACAACCGATATCAGCAGCTTTATCTGCCTGTGTATGGCCACCTTAATTGGGGTCACAGATCTTCATTGTAAGAAGGATATAGTATAGTCGGCCTCATAAGGCCCAAATAAAGAAATATTTCAACATATATATTGGTAAAACAGGACAGCCTCTGGATACGTTGGGGGCCCTAAAATGAATTTGCTGTGGGGCCTTGGCTGGTACAGAAGCCCAATATATATATAAGATGTAGCATTTTTTGCCTAAATCTTTATTAAGCTTTAGTTCTGTCTGTAAGTACATGAACCATCTCATTTGACTGATCACCTAATGCCGTCCCCATTTTACTAAAACAAAACTCGCATGCAGCTCCACTCATTCAGAGCTGTGCCAAGCGTTTGGCATGCACATATAAAACCTCACACTGTGCTAGTTTACAGAAGGAGTAAAAGTTCTGCGAGTACTGATTAATACGAGAAAGAATCCAGACAATGTAAAGCCCCTCAAGTCCGTTTTAAGGCATCCTGCCCACATCTCATTACTGGCAGCTCTCTCTCAAGAAGGAAATGACATGCGAGTCCAGGGATTTTGTTGCTTTTCCCTAATACAATTGCCCTTCCGCCACTTTGTGATTATAACAAAAGGGAAGAGTGAAAACAATACAAAGCCATCCCAAATAGAGTCACAACTGGTCTGCAGTCCAGAATACGCTCGAAAAGGCACATTTTTTTGGTAAGGATGGATGAAGTGCCTCCGATGGGGGAATGATTTCACGCTCAGGAGACAGAACTTGAGGAACTTTGTAATAGAAGATTTTGCAATTGAAAAAGTCACTTTCCCAGAAGGCTAAAAAAGACAGGATTGAGTGAAATTTGGATATAATATAATAGTTATCCTATTAGTTGGTTAAACCATCTGATCACACCACAGACATAAAAAAGATGCCATTGCATGATGGCTGCCGACTTCCTACAGGTTCCAGTGGGGGTCATGCACCAGTCTGATGCTGGCTCAACTGAAAAGGATGTCAGTATTTTATGATATGTAAATGCTCCACGTTACCAAGGCCATCAGGCCTTCAACTACAAGGCCAAGGTTTTGTCACATTAAATCAGTGTCAGTGTGTGTATGGATTCTGGGTTTTAGAGTAGAGATGCAGAATCCTTCATGAAATATCTGGCCGAATATCGAACCAAACCCTAATTTGCATATAAAAATTAGGGGTGGGAAGGGGAAAACATCTTTAATATGCATATGCAGATTAGGATTCCGTTCGGTGGGCAGAAGGATTTGGCTGAATCCGAATCCTGCTAAAAAAGGCCGAATCCCGAACCGAATCCTGGAGTCAGTGCATCCCTAATTTGGAGGGCCTGAACTTGATGGACTTTGGTATTTTTTCAACCTGATTTAACTATTTAACGATGTAAATATATATTGCAAGTTAATGGAATGCAAACAGCAATAAAAAAAAAAACTCTCAAATTGTCCATCTTCTCCCAAATTTTCCTAAGACATTTAAAATAAAATGTTGACAAAGCCAGAGATAATGGCTCAGTGAAGTGTCATGGCTGCTTACATTGTCAGCAAGATCGATACAACCCAGTTTGCAATCCTCTTGCAGTCAGTGTGTCGGAGTAGCTTTGCAGGTGCATAAAGAAAGGCAAGGTATAATGTGCTGGAGCCCCTAGAGAACTGAAACATCTGAATGGAGATTCTCTCTTGCATAAATAAATATGGCCTATAGCCTGGAAATACAAACATACCAATGCACATATTTTTTCTAAGAAATAAAGTTAATTCTATCTCATTCAAGCCATTTATTTTGCATCATCAGCAAATGCATAGGAAGCTCGTTTGGACATTATAGCTAGGCATGAGTTATATTATATGAGAATATTAGTAGCCACTCTGGTCCACCACAATGCCTAATTGGCTCCCTTTTCTGTGTCCCAGAGGGTAGAGAAGCAGGGAACTACAATTAGGGAACCTAACTATGCTGTACATGCTTCTGTTAGTGGCTGGCACTAAAAAGGATAGGCACATGCTTACATTTCAATGACACTTTTTTTTGTCATTAAACTTCCCTTGTAGGCAGTATGCTTAATAATGAGAACTATTATTAGCTTCAGGAAAGCTACAGTTAATATTATATTGCACAAAATAGACTAGACTATTAGAATGGAGCCATACGGACTTTGCAAGATCCAGTGATAAGGTTACTTAGTCCTTTGTGTAGCTGAGCCTGGATAGGCCCGTATTCTACCCGCTCACCATCCACAGTAATAATTCCCTTTCGTGTGAGCGGCTCCAAGCGGAAGGCTCGAACGGGAATATGGGTGAGGTATGGACATTCAGTCTCAAAGTGTGTACCTTTTTCCATGGCCAGGAAGAGGCGCACAAGGGCTGCACGAGAGATACCGGCTTTTACAAAGAAAAGGTGGATTAAACCATCGTCAAAAGTGGAAAATGGAGCTGTGAACAAATCGGCCCCTAAATGGCTCTGATAAATGGCCAACACTAAGACAAAATCGTCTTCCACGATTATCCAGTTCTTGGGCAGCGGTTGCCCCAAAGGAGGCAAGAGATCGTCCTTGGGTCCATTTACCTGATGGTGCCTTTGAGGCTTTAAGTCTTTGGAATACACAGAATCCTGATCAGAAGGGTCATCCGAGAGGGAGTCAAAGTTGAAGCTGGAGGAGTGCAAGGCTGTTGGTGAACTTGGAGATGGCGAAGTCTCAAAACTGGGCAACTCATTGGTGTCGAGAGCAGCAGAACTTCGCTTATACATGACATTCCGCTCCTCACACAGTCCAATGTCTGATATTGTACGGTGCAACTGGGAGCGCTGAAACGGAGCTAAACTCCCATTGGGAGACAGAGTGATGCTCCTGCAAATGGGGCGGTGAGCATCCAAAACTGGCAGATAGGACAGGCGGCCTCTGTAAGTCCGCAGTGAGGCTACCCTTACCATAGTTCCGACTGTGAAACGAGCTGAACCCATGTGACGGTACTTCTCGCTCTCTATGTCCACGTCAGAGATAAAACCCCAGGCTACACTAAGGAATGAGAAAGAACGGATTCCAGAGCAGGTTGTCACAGACACCATGTCCATAGGAATAACAGTACCACGGCACAGCAGCAAGATGCAGTTCAGCAGCAGCTCAGACCCCATTGCCTGATCAAACCTACATGCAAAAAAAACAAATACAAATTAAAAATATATATAAACATTAGCTATGATATCATAAATACAATTTTTAAAAAAATCAATAATTAAAAGCTTCGCCCTTCCATTCCTTGCATGCAAAATGCCCCAGAGCTCCTCTGAAGCATACAGAACAGACTGTCTTTGCCACTACTATACTCTAGTTCCTTGCCCATTGTATTTGCTACGGGGTTTATAAAACCTATATCATAAACATTTAGCAAAGAGTTTTTTTAAACTTGCTTAAATTCAATTGAATTCAAAATTTGACTGGGTGAAATTTATTAATAAAATCGAATTGTTAAAACTCGGTTAGATTTTACCGATCCGAAATCTCTAATCGAATTCGATTCAAATGAAAAAAAAAAAAAAACCTTGAATGTCAGGAAGGCTACAAATATCAACAAATTGATCCCTGGACCTCTCCCATTGACTTATACAGTAATTTGCAGGTTTTAGGTGGCGAAGTCGAATTCTTAAAGGGCCAGAGTATGATAAAGCTCGAAAATCTAATTACATTTTTTTTAAAAAAACTCAAAATCGAGTTTGGATAATACCCTAGACGAATTTGACAGTTTTGACCGTAATTTTTTTTAAAAAAATTCTAATTTTCAATTTGACCCGTAATAAATCTTCCCCATAATATTTGCTTTGGGAAAAAAACAGCTGGTCAATATCTAAATTTATTTGTTGTTTTTTTAAAAGTTCTGCAAGTTCTTCAGTTTGGTATTTTAAACTGAGGCACAGAGCAGCTGCTTGTCATTACTATTAATGCAGAACCACTTTCTGCCACAATGTCAGGTTATGTGGGTTAAAAACCAGACTACAGATGAACAGCCGACTGCCCACATACTGCTCAGTTCCTGCTTTTTAAAACTTTCATGTTTTAGTTCCCCTTTTCACTTTATGGCATCATTTATGCCCTTTGAATGCAGTTTTCTAGAACCCCAAGGCTGGTGACACGTAGTGAATCGGGGGAGATTAGTAAGCGAGCGTCAAATTTCCTCTTCTTCGGGCGACTAATCTCATCGAAATGCCTTCCCGCAGGCTAGAATGTGGGATCTCTTCGGCTTTCTGAAGTCGCCTGAAGTTTCCTCGTTAAGAATCTTCGGGAACGAATTGATCCGAGTGCCACCCCCCGGCAATTCACATTCTAGCTGGAGGGAAGGCATTTTGGGGAGATTAGTCGCCCAAAGAACAGGACATTTGTCGCTGGATGACTAATCTCCCCCGAATCTGAGCAGGTGCCACCACCCTAATGCCTTTGATTTATGCATTCTCCTAGCATTTCCTCAAGGTGTGAGCACCTTTTAATTTGCACTGAACCAATATTAAACTGGGTTGGGCTTGCCAGTTAGAACACAGTGATATCAAAAGGGGGTTGTTAAACTTTAAATTAACTTTTAGTATGATGTAGAGAGTGATATTCTGAGACAATTTGCAACTGGTTTTCATTTTTTATTATTTGTGGTTTTTGAGTTCTTTAGATTTTTATTGTTATTGTTCTTTTTACTTTTGATTACTCATCTTTTTATTCAGGCCTCTCCTATTCATATCCCAGGCTCTTATTCAAATTAATGAATGGTTGCTAGGGTAATTTGGACCCTAGTAACCAGATTGCTGAAATTGCAAACAGTGACCCCCATTTAAAAGATGGAAAGTGTCAGAAGGCAAATAATAAAAAAAAACTATAACAAATAAAGGCTAATTGAAAAGTTGCTTTGAATTAGCTACACTAAGGGTTAGGGCACACAGGCAGATTCGGGGAGATTAGTTGCCCCGCGACAAATCTTTTCTTTAGGGCGACTAATCTCCCTAAACTGCCTTCTCGCCAGCTAAAATGTAAATCGCGGGCGGGGTGGCACTCAGAGCGATTCGTTTTCTGAAGTCTCACGAAGTAGCCTCACTAGAAAATTTCAGACGACTTCGGAAAACGTATCGCTCCAAGTGCCATCCCGCCGGTGATTTACATTTTAGCCGGCGGGAAGGCAATTCGGGGAGTTTAGTCGCCCAGAAGAAGAGGAGATTTGTGACGACTAATCTCCCCAAATCTGCCTGTGTGCCTTGACCCTTAAAGGTGAACCATCTCTTAACAGGATCATTTTACCATTCCTTTATTCTAGCTTAGACAAAACAAATTACTGTATTAACATTTCCGAGAAAGCATAAATTGGTGACAAATGAAGAATTGTTTCAGTAGAAAACGATAGGAAACGGTATTGCCGTATTTTGAAACTTATTCAAAAATGGGTTTCCAGTTATCAGATGTAATAACTGTATTATAAATTATTATTAATAAGAACAAAAATCCAGCCTCACGATCAGCTTTTTTGTTTTGGTTCCAGCATTGGAAGAGGAGGACAGTGAACGCAAAACCTCTCCAAAACCATAGAACATAGGAAGTGAAGGGCAATTGCAAATCTTTTCAGATTACATCCATCTACATGACTTTAACATTTACAAGAAACATGCCCATACCCTGCATTGTAGTTGATGGCTCCCGCCAAAGCATTTCCTGAGCCACAGGGGAGAATTCCCAACGGCATTTTTATGGCATCTTCCCAGTCGGGGCGTTCCATCAAACCGTTAATAACCTAAATAAAGATTCAGAGCGATCATAATGTAGAACCCTTGAGACTTTGTACACTGCCCCCAAATAGTTGAAAACTGTGATAAGAGAAAAAAAAAAAATAGCAGTCTGCATATTGTTACTTCAAGAACTACGAAAACCTATACAGGTATGGGACCTGTTATACAGAATGCTCGGGACCTGGGGTTTTCCGGATAACAGATCTTTCCATAATTTGGATCTTCATACCGGCTAGAAAATCATGTAAACATTAGATAAACCCAATTGGCTTGGTTTGCTCCCAATAAGGAATAATTATATCTTAGTTTAGATAAAGTACAAGGTACTGTTTTATTATTACAAAGAAAAAAGAAATCTTTCATAAAAACTTGGTTTATTTGGATAAAATGGAGTCTATAGGAGACAGCATTCATAGCTTTCTGCATAACAGGTTTTTGGATAATGGAACCCATACCTGTACCATGAACTGGAAGTGAGATGTAGCATTTTATTGAATAATGGCTTGGGACAGCCAGGATAGGTCTCAAACACATCCAAAGCTACCCCTCTACCGAAGCCTAGGGGAATCCCTTCCTTCTTATGAATGACTCAGGCTCATTCACCAACACTGGGCAGAACAAGGAAAGCATCAAAAAGAGTGACAGACTTCAGAGGCATGGTTCCTTTTAACAGTAGACTCTTGTTAAAGGGGAATTGACTTCTCAAACGCCCGTAATGGAGCTAAAGAGGCTTTTCCTTCCCCCGACATGATCCAAATGATTCTGCGTTGCTTAGCCTTATGTCAACCACATCCGAGAGGAGCAATTGTAGAACTTGTAGGATAAAATGTTTTCATTTGCATGAAGCATGGGAACACTCTTGACCTCAGCACAGAGAAGTCATTGATTTTAAAGAATTAGGAATATTTTGCATGCCTTGGCTTCCAACAATTAAAAAGGCCAGAACAGATGTTTCATTGTCAACTTTTGCTAATATTTTTTAACTTTCTTATAACAGCGACATTCACAAATCAGCAGTTAAACAGAGTGACAGAGCGGTCATGGGATTAATAAAGACATTTGGGGGGGGGGGTGTACATTTCTTTTCATGGCTACCCAACAATATTACTTGAATATTTATAATCCAGTTCTGTCCAACATTGTCCAAGTATTGAGCCCATTATTAGCAATACAACAGACCGGCAGGAAAGACCGCTGTTTATTATAATGGGGGAGACTATGGGCTATAAAATGTATGAGTTGCCTTCCAGCTCTTGTTGATCTACAACTCATTATAACCTTCTAAAAACAAAAGCAGTAGGCTGCAGGTTACAGATAATGGACTTCATAGAAGAGGGCCTTCCTGTAACTTGGAGTTTCCTTGATAAGGAGTTTCCAGATAAGGGAGGGGTCCCCAGCCTTTTTTTTTTTACCCAGGACTCACATTCAAATGAAAGAAGTTGGGGAGCAACACAAGCATAAAAAAAAAAAAAGATCATGTGGGTGCTAAATAAGGGCTGTGATTGGCTATTTGGTAGCCCCTATGTGGATTGTCAGCCTACAGGAGGCTCTGTTTGGCAATACACAGTTTTTATGCAACCACAACTTGCCTCCAAGCCTGGAATTCAAAAATAAGCACTTGCTTTGAGGCTTCTGGGAGCAACATACAAGTAGTTGGTGAGCAACATGCTGCTTGCAAGTCACTGGTTGGGGGGACACTGAGAGAAGGGATTCCATGTACTCAGTGTAGAACCAATGGAAAAGGCTGCAAGAGCAGGTGGTTCAGGGGAGGCTAAAACATTTTATTTGCATTTAAATATAATGTATAGTTACCCTTTACTAGAACAAACTGTATATCTGCTTCAGTGGTTCAGATGGAGCTCTCTTTTCTAATAAAGTCAGATGCCATTCACTTCCATTGCAGACAGCCTATGCCATCAGCCTAATATAACCATCTGCATATTAAAGGTAAATTGAAATAACATTTTCCAATATATATTTATTACATGTTCAGGGAAATAGAGTTTTGGTTGAAGGAAAGCCAACTACTGCCAACCTTGTTTCATTGGTAGCCAGAACTGGTGGTGCGCAGAATAGCAAAGGACAGATATAAACTGCTTTCAATAGAATTTACAAATAACTTTAAAACCACTGAAAAATATGTCATGAATGCATATTGGAAAGTTGTTTTATGGAAAAAGAGAAAAAGCCATGATGAGAAATGTGAACAAGATTATTTCCTCCCTCTCCAGCTCATAAACAGCTCCTGCAATGTCAAATGAAGTGTCCAGACTAATGGAAGTGCCATCAGATGAGTGCTAATGGAAGTTACCTCATAGAGCAGTCCGTCCCCGGAGATGACAACTATACCATCCCATTCCTCCAAATTGATCCCTTGCACTAGCTCTCGAGCGTGGTTCTGTCTCTCTAAAACAATAGAGAAGAGATATACTGTATGATGATCTGCATTAGACACTGCACATTTTACCCTTCCCAGTTCCCAAGAGATGGGTGCTTGCACCTACCTGTCTGTACGAGATTATAGCTGATTTCTGCCTCCGTCAGCATGGGCAGTATGTGGGTCTGACACTGCTGGAGGGAATTCCCTCTTCCTCCACACGGATTTAGCAAAAGCATTAATCTGCGGGCTCTGGGCAGAAGCTCAGGAACAAATTCTGTGAACAATGGGTTGAACAAAAATAAAATAGTGGTATTTTAATACACTGAGAACATGCCCTTAATTTAAACTGAATGGTAAATAACTTTTATCAAAAACATCAAATTTATATTGAGGAGCGTAATAAAAATTAAAAAGGGGGGAAAAAAATATTTGCAGTGGGAACCATTTTTCCTTGTTCAAGTTTTGCCTACCCACAGGGACTTATCAGTCATTAAGTATTGCCATTTGATTTAATACACTAATAGTTTTCTCAGCTGTGTAAGACAAATCCTTTCACCCACCCAGGCAAACATCTCACCCTCCCTCACATAACTGTAGGCACTGGTGGAATCAAAGGGCAAAAATGCAGAAATACATTACATACAGAAATATGTGGATAAGCAAAGGGAGCTGTTAAACCTCATTCAAATGAGCAGTCTTTTTGCATGGGCCTTTTGTGCACTTAACAATAAACCAAAGAGAACAGTCCCCAATCCTTGTTGGTAGGGTGAAGGCACCAAACACATTCAGAAGCTTATTGTTTGCACTAATCAGTCCTTCTCTTTTATGTAACGGCTCTCACAAATATCTGATCTCTGGAAACAAGAACAGTCTGTAACGTGAAAGGCATTGTACACTTGGGGGTGCCAATTGTGATTGTACTGTATGTACTTACCTAAAACCCTGGGCCGGTGCATCGGGGTTATACCAGTGAGCACCACAGGGCGATCCACTTCTGTCTTCTTCTTTCTTCGAATATCCCAGGGCAAACGCATGTGCAGTTGAACAAAATAGCCAACTTTTTAGTTAAAGTTCAGCTTTTTATTCTACTGCTCGAAGATTGAGGAAGACGGAAGAGGATCTCTCCGTGGTGCTCACTGGTATAACCCTGGGCCGGTGCAGTTTTCTGCTGATAGGAGCACCGGTCCGGGGGTATCAGGTAAGTCAATACAATCACTTAGGGGTGTCTAACATTTGGCACCCCCAAGTGCACCAAGCCTGTCCTTCTCCTTTAAGGTCAGGCTAGAATAACAAGGACATTTAGTTTTAGTTCAACAGGGTTTCACCCATGTTCACAAGCACACCTTCATCACAGGCAACAGTTCATTCAATTCTAGGACAAAAGCATCACCTGTGAACATGGAGTGTTCATAGAAAATTTTCCAGTGGGGGGGCAAGCAAGTTAAAATCATATAGGGTAGCATCCCACTGAAGATGAACCTATTCATGACAATGCTGAAGAGTGAAACCTCAATTTAAGTACTCAAATTTTAAGTTTCCCCGCATTTTACATTTTTTTTATTTGTAGTCCCACCAATTTATAATGCATTTCATTGGGTGCATTTCCCAGATTTTAAGTAATGTTTTCCTGGATTTTACAAAATTTTGTCCTGATGTACCCAAAAAAAACTCTCTTTTTCCTCTATGAATGTTATAATTTGTGAAATAAAGAGGTTTAAAATACTAACCAGATGTATATTTTGCCTTGGTTCTGCCTGTAAATAGTCAATTCCAATGAGTCCGCCCCTTATACAGTCCTGCACCAATCACTTATTGCTTCAGGTTGTTTATGTGACTGACAGAGTCTTGCATATGCCCCCCATAGTGTAATATTAACATTGCAAATGTTTAACCCTTGTTATTAACACAGTAAATAGTGTATCTCAAAGTAAAACGGACTCCTGTGCTTATATCCTTTCAGTACTTGAAGAAAGTTTCTTTAACGCATTTCCCTGATTTTACATTTTCCCAGAATTTACATAATTTTTTCCTGGTCCCCTGAAAATGTAAAATGGGGGTTCTACTGTATATAACCTAAGTAGGTCTGTCTTGGGGTGTGAATTAAATTTACAAGCAATTTCTTGGAACAGCTGAAGAAGTCAGGGTGGTGCAACTGTCCCCTCTTGCCCCCTTCTGCGGACACCCATGCCTGTGAATGATGTTGCCATACATTTCAAGATGCCCTTGATTGGTAGGGTCACTAGCTTTGCTTAAAGGGCACCTATCCAGACAATTTTTTTTCCCGCTACAGGTGCAGGCTAATAGAGCCTTTACTCGGGTTGGAGGAAAACATAATTAAATGTAAATTAAAGGAATGCCCCCTGCCTGCACTAGGCCACCCGCACCAGGAGGGAAGCATTTTTCGAGTGACAGGCAGGCCCAGACTGGCAATCTTTGGGTTTCGGCAAATGCCAGAAGGGCTGCTGTAAGATGCCATAGACCAGTGATCCCCAACCAGTAGCCCGTGAGCAACATGATGGTCTCCAACCCCTTGGATGTTGCTCTCAGTGTCCTCAAATTGCATAAAAACTAAGTATAGGGCCAAGTAGCGCCTCATGTAGGCTGCCAGTCCACATAGGGCTACCAAAAAGCCAATCACAGCACTTATTTAGCACCCCAAGCGACTTTTTCATGCTTGTGTTGCTCCCCAAATATTTTCACATTTGAATGTGGCTCACAGGTAAAAAAGGTTGGGGACCCTTGCCATAGATAGTCACTATTTACTGTGCGGATGTTTGGACTTCTGTGTACCTAAAATGCCAGGACCTATTTTGAATCCCAGTTCAGACCTGGTGCCTTTTAATTTAGCCACCACACGTGAGGTCAAATTGAGCTGATCCTATTGTTGGTCAGGGGACCATTGACTGAATTATTCTGTCGGCCTATGGGGAAATATTAAGCAATAGTGCATCAACACACCGATTTGGCCCTCACACGAATGGATATAAAAACCTCCTGTGGTGCCAGCTTAATTTATAAGCATGCAGAAAAAAAGCATTTATTGCTAAACGGAGCACCCTGACTATGGGTGCAGAAGGTATACTGAGAGGGACCCACGGAAGGGAAGAAATGCAAGTTGAAGGGTAAAGATAATCCCACATAAATGGCCTGAAGGATACGAGTGGGAAATGGAATAGAAACAAAGAAACTAACTGTCTTTTAGGACAAAGACTCGAAAGGCAGACGGCACTTCTGAAAATGGGGTTTATTGGAGTTCCTGCTGGAAGAACCTAACGCGTTTCGGGAGTTATCCCTTAGTCATAGGTACCTATGACTAAGGGATAACTCCCGGGACGCGTTAGGTTCTTCCAGCAGGAACTCCAATAAACCCCATTTTCAGAAGTGCCGTCTGCCTTTCGAGTCTTTGTCGTGTTTACAGTGGGGACACTGTCTGACTGAGCACCTGACCTGAGGGGAGAGCGGTGAGCATGTGCGGTCCTTTTTCGCTTTTTTATCTATAACTGTCTTTTAGGCAACAGGTGTTTGGGCCATAGCAAAAAGGAGGTCTATCTAATATTGATCTGCCACCCTCAGGTGCCTAGTTATGCCCTTCATAACAGGCAGCAGTACATTAGAATAAAGGTCAATACAATGTGCTGTGAATGATTCCAGACAAGTATAAGACATACCCCAGAGTTTGCCAGCCCCCACCCACCATGCTGTGCCAAGGTTGCTTACGGCTCCCATAAAAAGAAGATGCCAAAAATATAACAAAGCATAAGCCGCACTGGTAGCCAATACCATATTACTGAAAATCACAACTATCCCAACTATATTTCATCCAGTGATTATTAGCTGCAGCTTTCCCAGCTACTCCCAAATACACAGCGACCTTTGCTATGTGAATAACAACGCACTTTGGCCAGGTTTATGATTGAAATGAGAAGGAACTTCCTTCCCTCCAGAAATGCAGCTAATCACCCAACTCCTATGTGACTGCCAATAAAAACACAACCCATGAATAAAACAGTCAGTGACGGCGATGTTCCAAAGTCGTGTTGATCTCTAGATTCTCAGCATTTTGTTGCCCACAATGCCAGAAAATACCCTGCCATAGATAATATAGCTATGTAATTCTTTATCCGGAAATCCATTATCCAAAAATTATGGGATGACCATCTCTCATAGAGCCCATTACAATTAAATAATACACATATTTAAAAATGATTTCCATTTTCTCTATAATAATAATAAATGAGTACAGGTATGGGACAGGTTATCCAGAATGCTTGGGACCTGGGGTTTTGCGGATAACGGATCTTTCTGTAATTTGGATCTTCATACCTTAAGTCTATTATAAAATCATGTAAACATTAAATAAACCCAATAGGCTGGTTTTGCTTCCAATAAGCATTCATTATATCTTAGTTGGGATCAAGTACAAGGTACTGTTTCATTATTACAACGAAAAAAGTAATAATTTTTAAAATTTTTTGATTATTTAGATACAATGGAGTCTATGGGAGACGACCTTTCCGTAATTCAGAGCTTTCCGGATAATGGATCTTATACCTTGTACTTGATCCCAACTAAGATATAATTAATCCTTATAGGAGGCAAAACAATCCTATTGAGTTTAATTAATATTTTAGTAGACTTAGGGAGCAGAGAATCAAATTATGGTAAGACCCCTTATCTGGAAAGCCCCAGGTCCCAAGCATTCTCGATAACAGGCCCCATACCTGCACTAAGAATCGTTTCTGATAAAACATTGGGAGGCCCATTTATCAACACTCTGATTTTAGTGGTTTTAGAAGATTTTGTGCCCTGACCCTAAAAGGCACAAGCAAGTGCCTTTGGATGAATCTTAGTGATGCTTTAATTGAGTCAAGGTGGAACAGAGCAGCTACTGGGGTTCATTTTATAAACACTGGGTAAATTTGCACCTGGGTAGTAACACATGGCAACCAAAGGTTTGTTTTCACTGTTAAACCTGCAAGTTTATAAATGAGCCCCAGTATTACAGCAGTCTCAGCAAAGACTCAACTTCCTTTGTATCCTTCAAGTGAGTGAGTTTTTCCCCCTTAGTACCACATAGGCAAACTGCATTCTTTCTTTCCTGGATTTTATATGTTCCTGGAATTTATTGCCACTTTGACACGGTCCACTGGAAAATGTAAAATTGAAGTTGTGCTGCACTTTAGATTTACAATTTGGATCCTTATATTTCTTTGACCAATGTCAAATTAGGTGTTTGCTCTGCTGGCGAGGTTAATACTACTATTGAGTTGCAACCCGTGTATGTAGTAGCCTGTAGTAAGGCTTTGACATATGCCTGCATGGGGTGGATTTTGGCACAAAAATTTGGGCAGTGATGAATGAATGTCACCTGCCATGGACACTGGATTTCCACATGATTGTTGGGTCAATGGCATGTGCCTGCCCCACCCCGTCCCATTGTTTGACATGGTGGGTTGACTGAGACAGCAGCCCTGATGCTGCCCCCCCTCCCGCTCCATGCTTCTAACTTTTAGCGTCAGAGCGAGTCGAGGAAGGGCCACATCGCTAGTGCAGTGAGCGATATTGCGCTGGCTGCATTAGAAGAGCAGAATTTCCGTTTTAAAAAAACGGAAATGTGTCTTTTAAAGTTACCAGAGGCTGCTTTTTGCCGCCCCTGGTAACTAGCCGCTCCGTGCCGCCTAAGGCAAGATTCTCACCTTGCCTCATGGCAGGAGTGGCCCTGGGTCAGGCGCAGGTCTGTAAATAGAGCTGCCGTGCCGGGTTGGGAGGTAAAGCAGAAGCAGGGTCGGCACTTAAATGGATCCACAGGACTAGAGAAAATTAGTTATACACATTTTTTTAACTTTGTATAAATAAAAATATTTATTTGCATCTCCATCCACCCTACGTGTTTCGCACCCACTCAGGGCCCTTATTCATGGGCTCAAGGAGTTGGGAGGGTTTGCGCTAGGGTGGGGTGTGGGTCATATTTTGTCAACCCAAACATCACTACAAGACAGTAAAAATGTGTGAAGACAGAAATGAAGAAGTAGTATTGTCCTTTCATGCTACATATTACTCTCAGTTTAAAGGAAAAATTGGAAAAAAAAAAAAAAGAGGGTTTTAGGTTCCATTTGAATAGAAAATGTCCCTTTTTAGGCTTTTGATCATGTAACAGAATACAGCAAGCAGACACTGAGAAGGACTTCACAGAGCAACAAATTCAGTATTCATTCACACTGGCCGTATTCTACTCAGAATTTGCTTTAGGCTTATTCACGGAGAAAGAGTGGCAGTCAAAAAAGTCTGTAACCAGTAGGGATGCACTGAATCCACTATTTGGGATTCGGCCAAATCCCTGAATCCTTTATAAAAATTTGGCTGAATACAGAACCCATATCCTAATTAGAGAAGAGAAGGGAAAAAGTTTGCATATGCAAATTAGGATTCGGATTTGTTTTGGCCATGCAAGAGGATTTGGCGGGATCCAAATCCTGCTGATAAAGGCCGAATCCTGGATTTAGTGCATCCTTAGAGACCAGAACTTGACATAGGAGATGAGCACCCCTACGGCTACTGCCACCCCAGGCATTTTGGCATCGGAATGCATTCATTTCAACACCAAATATGCTCCGTGTGCCTGCACCTGGCCTGACACAGCGGCTTCAGGTACAGTCACGGGGTTAGGTTGATGCAAGAGTAGATGGCAGTAAACAAACAGTCAATATTTTCGACATTTAGCTGCTGTATTTGCTGGAGGCAGCTCCAACGGATTGCATAAGAAAGCCCCAGAGGCAAGTACTAGCTTTGCTTCAAAGTGTTTACAAACAGCACAGATCACATTAACCCTGTACTTACTACAGGCGCTGTAAGTGTTACAGTTCCAGGATACGTGTTCATCTATCAGAATTGCATGTTGTCCTGCAAATGTGGGGTTCGCAGTGAGGCAGCTGTGATATGGGGGGGGGGGACAAACAGTGGCACTGCAGGAAAGTTCAGATGGGGCACTTGGAAGTATCCTGCTACAGAATTATTTGATGAATTATATTTCCCATTATACCCCTAAGTGTGCGATTGGGCACTGAGGTTACTGTAGTTCAGTAACAGCTGAATGACTACAGATTGAGCATTACGGCTACAGGGGACAATAAAGATGTACTGTGCACGGAATACAGTTGCACTTTGTGATTATGTCACAAGAGGTTTAATCCTGCTGAACACATGAGGATGCACAGGGGTCAGAGGGTCAAGTTTGGACCCCATTCTCCTATAAGAATGTAAGCTCTAATGGCCAAGGCCCGCTTTACCCCCTACATTAATCAGTATAAGTATGTTTGAAACATACAACATTCTGCAATATGGAATATGTTGACTCCAGGGCCACCATCAATGTGGTACAGAAGGTACTGCAGTCAGGAGCCCCCGTGAGATGTGAAAGTGTGACTTGTGGGCAGAGCTTGTGAAGGATCGGGTAAGGTTTGGCATGGGTGCTATTGCATCATAATGGCACATGATTGGGTGCATGCATGTGTGAGCCACTGAGCTAATTTATTTCACAGGGGCCTCATTCTACTTGTTGACAGGGTCCTGCACCCAGGTGCCCAGGTGATTGATGGGTCAAAGGAAGCATTAAAAATTAAGTTTTTTAAAGTAATAAAAATATAATTCAGAATTGCCCTGCACTGGTAAAACTGCTGTGTTTGCTTCAGAAACACTACTATTGTTTATATAAATAAGCTGCTGTGTAGCAATGGGTGCAGCCATTCAAAGGAGAAAAGGCTCAGGTTACACAGCAGATAACAGATAAGCTCTGTAGAACATAATGGTGTTATCTGTTATCCGCTATTTAACCTGTGCCATATAGCCTATTTTTCAATGTCTGCCATTGCTACACAGCAGATTGTTTACATGAACTATAGTAGTGTTTCTGAAGCAAACACATCAGTTTTAACAGTACATGATATTTTCATTGCTTTAAACAGTTTCTTTTTTTGGTGTTACCGTTCCTTTAATAACTGGGGCCCCCTGAGGGCAGTACCCTGCTAGCTTAACAGGTTGGGGCCCAGTGGCTGCCTCTTTATAAATATGTTGTATAAATAATAATAATGCTGAATATCTTGCTTACCTGTTTCACTGCCTATAGGAATTTCCTGAATCAGGCACTTTATCGCAGTTGCCCACTTCTCAGCAACAACAAGGTTTTTGTTATATTCTGATTCTTCGTCCACGCGGAATGTCCGGACCAATCTCTGTCGGATGCGGCTGGATCCCATGGTGACCTTTTTCTTCTTGAGCGGATAGTAATAAATGGAAAAATAGGCAAACGCATCCCCGGAGCTATGACTGCGCAGAGTGTGACAGCCCACCATGTCGCTGAGCGGCAACACGAGGCGTTGGTCATCCTCCGGCTTTGGGACCAGTCTCTGGATATGGAGGCCTGTGTGGGTCAGGCTAAGTGCATATCGAATACCTTTGGACGGGTAGACTCCGAATTCTCCGTGGAGAAGGGTTTCGGATGACTGTCTGTTTTCCATTCTGGGTTGGAGGTATAAGTCTGGCTATTATTGCTATTGAAATCCAGTGAATAAAGTGGGCATCACATGTGCCCGTGTAATGCATATAGGAAAGGTGCTCAATGTCACTCTCTAAAACAGAGCCTTGTTTAAGCACATTGCAAACTCAATGCTTTAAAGTTTAATAACGATCCAATGCAAATTAGGGCCTTATCCTGCCAAATTTGGCACATGCCTTTGATGAAGAGATATAATTACATACAGCCTCCAAAAACTCCTCTGTGAGAATAATGACAGGCCCCGCTGTTTCCAGTCTTTAAGAGTAAGCCAACAAATTTAATTTATCTTCCCCTTTGGAACATATAAATATCCCAGCTTCACACGTTGTTCCAAGGCAGATCTTCTGTGGGATGTGCAGCCTTATGGATTTACAGCTTGGAACTAAAAAAGGGAAGAAAAAAAAAAGAACAAAGCAGATTTAGAAAAACAATTAGCTCTTTATCCATCAGAAACGACCTTTTCCTTGCAGGGAATGGATGTCTTGGGATTTGCCACAGTGGAGCAGCAATGCAAAGGGAAACTAGAGATTCTGGTTAAATGACTAGAGCTTGTGGATAGAATGTAACATAGTAACAGTGGCTGGGAGTGAAACAAAGACACCCAAAGTCACCCTGGTTCTCAAATGACTACTTAGTGTCTGATTGATGCAGAGGGAAGAAAAATAAAACCCATCTGAATCAGCCTCTGATTTGAGCCTGGAGAGGAAAAAGATCCTTCCTCAGTCTGTTAAGACAATCAGAGGAGTTCCTGCATGTGCTGTAATGCCAATAACCTCTCAGTAGTTAAAGTATCCCTGATGCTTCCAAACTAAAAAAACAACATAGCAAAGCTGATGTGACATTACTTGCAGTTCATTCCTTGCAGAGGCTGTGGCCAAAATGCCCATAGTCTAAGGGAAATAGGGGAGTCAGGAACAAGTCTCAGGGAGTGTCCCTTTGTACACTTATACATTGGCATTCTATTCTTCCTATGTAGAATTAGCTTTATGCAGCTAACCTATATATTCCAAGGCAGTGTGCCTTTTAAAAAAAAATGCTACCTAGTTGCTTTGGTAAGCAGTTCATAGCAACCAGAAAGACATTTGAAGACTAGTTCAAAACTTATTGCTAAGCTTTCTATTCAGAGTTTCTCCTACTCCTCTTTTAGAAGCAGTGCGGTCTCCTCTTTTGTCATTCACACCAATAAGTAACTGAGCTAGAGTAAAGGAGGCCATAGACATAACAATTGCGAATTTTTCTTGGAAAAAATATTTCCAGGAAAGAGCGTTTGTTTCAATACACGCGTGTAGAGCGGAACAGTCAGATATACAGGTAGAAACAATAGAATAGAATTCTACCTGTATCTGATGATTCAGCAACAATGGCTGATGTTCATGTGCCTTCAAAAATCTAAATTTTCCAGCCCGATCGATGAGCTGACCAATATCCAAGTCTTCTGCCGATATTGGTTGTCTCCCACCATACACACACTGCAAATCGTACGAAAATGTATTTTGTACAATATTATTGGTGTGTCTATATGGCCACCTTAAAGTTATACATGGGCTAATAAAAGCTGCCCAACTGGCCCCAACAGACCGAGCAGACAGCCTACAGGACTGAATATGAGGCCCGACAGCCGGCTACACGGATATCTGCCAAAATTCAGCTATATATATCTCTTGGGCAGGTTTGAAAATTACATTAAAGGGGTTGTTCAGCTTTAGATTAGATATAGTGGGACCAGTAGCAATTGGTTTTCATTTTTTATTTGTGTTTTTTGACTTATTTAGCTTTTTGTTCAGCAGCTCTTCAGTTTGCAATTTCCACAATCTGGTTGCTTGCTTTGATTTGAACAAGAGACTGGAATATGAATAGTAGAGGGCCTGGATAGAAAGATAAGAAATAAAAAGTAGCAATAACAATACAATTGTAGCCTTACAGAACATTTGTTTTAGATGGAGTCAGTGACCTCCATTTGAAAGCTGGAAAGAGTCAGAAGAAAAAGGCAAATAATGAAAAAAACATAAAAAATAAATAATGACGACAAATTGAAAAGTTGCTTAGAACTGGCTATCCGTCAGTATAGCATACTAAAAGTTACCTTAAAGCAAAACTACCCCTTTAAATGATGGTACAACTGAAGGTCCTCTGGCAACTCTAACTTTATAGAATGAGGAGTAATTAAAAGTAGCAACAACAATGAATGTGTAGACTTACAGAGCATTCTTTGTTACATGAGGTCAGTGACTTCCATTTGAATGCTGGAAGAAGGCAAAAATGAAGGCCATTCTATAACATACTAAAAGTTAACTTAAAGCTGAACCTTAACTGATGGGTCTCTGTAGGCCTGCCGTATAATCCAATTAGCCAGATTTGCACCGAACTCCAACCAGAAGAAAAGAGGGATTCGCTGCCTACAACATATTTGGCGCAATATCAACTCAAGGCCAAGAGCCACAAAACCAAAGCAAAATAATTAGAAAGAAAGTTGCATAATCAAACACAATTTTCGGCAAAAGAATATTTCTACAGATATGCAGTGCGGAGAAAATGGGATCTGTAAGATGATCACTGGTACAGGTTAGCACTACAGCAATATAATTCAACCTTCAGTATTTTATTGCACTGCTCTTCTATTAATTACAGAAAGTCTATTTCAGCAACATCCACTCCATAGCCGCACGCCAAACAACACATTTGCTTTATAATGTGACAGTAGAGACCATTAGCTAGGATCAAAGTCTTCCAGCTACAGTCTCATTCCATTAGCGTTATGGCCCTTTTCCAATAACACTTGTTGTCCAAATGGACCGTCACTGTGGATCTGATCAGCCTTAAAGGAAAACTATACCCCACCCAAACAATGTAGTCTCTATAAAACAGCTCATATGTAAAACCCTGCTTCATGTAAACAAATAATTGTCATAATAATATACTTTTCTAGTAGTATTTGCTATTGGGTAATCATAAATAGAAAATTGCCATTTTAAAAAATAAGGGCCGCCCTCTGGAATCGCACGATTCACTGTGCACACAAACATACCAATCAAACTATACTTGTTAGGTCACATGAGCCAATTAACAGACAGAGTTGTGTCTTTTGCTTCAACACTTCTTCCTGTTACAATTAGTGTTGTTGTATTTCTGGTCAGGTGATCTCTGAGGCAGCACACAGGCATCACAAAATGGGGGTTCGAGGCAAGAGATGTAAAAGGGCAATATTTACTAAATATATATTCCAGTTTGGTAAGATTCTTTAATATGCCACTTAATATGATATAAACTGTTGCTTGAGTATTCATTTTGGGTGTATAGTTTTCCTTTAAGACCTTGCCAATATGTACTTTGCCCCTTTCCCAAGTTGGGGAACACAACCATGAATGGGAAGGCCCAGTCTGTTTACCCAGTTAGGGTGAGATTTGGCTTGAAAGCTTATTTGCTGTTCTAGCTATTTATGACCAAGTAGGGTGTCATTTTGGGTAAAAAATTGTTTGCTTCTCTGGAAAACCTTGGGTGACTGTTAAAACTAGTTCTTCTTAATCTATGTAACCCTGCTATGAGATAATGGGGTCCACACCAAAAAGGGTCATTTGTAGCCTCTGCGGTAAAGGAACCAATCTAGTAGGTAGGTCCAACCAACTGCCCTTCAGCTGCCAAATTCCATCATGAATAAAGTATTAAAGGAAAACTATACCCCTCAAACAATGATATAAAGATTTAGTGTTTAAAACAGCTCATATGTAAAACCCTGCTTTATGTAAATAAACCATTTTCATAATAATATACTTTTTTAGTAGTATGTGCCATTAGGTAATCATTAATAGAATAACCCCCTGGGATCGTATGATTCATGTGCAACAAACAAACCATACATGTTAGGTCACACGAGCCAATTAACAATAATAATATATTTGTAGCCTTAAAGAGCATTTTTTTTTAGATTTATGTTTTTTAGGCATTTGTTGTGTTTTACCAGAAAAATTGAAGTTCTTCAAGGGTAGTTTATAGTCAAAAACTCGAATTTCAGGTTGAAAAAACCCTGGATTTTTTGAGGGGGTTTTTGTAAAAATTCAAATTTTTCGAGATTTATCATACACCAAAGCAGGAAATAGCTTTAGATACTCCATCTAAAACCTGTCAAGGTCGTGTAGAAGTCAATAGCAGAGATGCCTTGAAACATCTGAAGATTAATTCAAGTTTTTGGGTTGGTCACCCCGAATTCACTAATTCAACCTCTAAAACTTGACCTTTGATTTCCCCTATAATGAATAGAAATTCTGGACATTGAAATTGGCACAGATGCCCTATACATAGCCGTAAAGGACCACGGCACATTGCACCCCAATACCATATCACACACTGATTGTATTGCCATTGATATATTTGTTCATTTTATTTCACTGTATAAAGTATGTAACTCATTTTAAAGGAATTGTTCAGTGTAAATATAAAAACTAGGTTTATAGATAGGCTGTACAAATTAAAAAATGTTTCTAATATAGTTAGTTAGCCAAAAATGTAAAGCTTGGTTTCCACTGATTGGTTACCAGACAGTATCAATCAGAGACTTGAGGGGGGAGTCACATGGGTCATAACTGTTGCGTTTGAATCTGAATGCTGAGGATCCATTGCAAACTCACTGAACAGTTATGCCCCATGTGGCCCCCCTTCAAGTCGCTGACTAACACGAGTTAGAGAGCTCAAAAGCAGGAAGTAGTGTTCTGTTCTGTTATATTAGACATCCAGTCACTCCAGCCTTTGTATATTACATTTTTGGCTAACTATATTAGAATTTTTTTTAATTTTGCACAGCCTATTTACCTAGTTTTTATTTTTACACTGATCTGTTCCTTTAAGGCTGAAAAACAGGAATGACCAGTTCTGTGGCAGCTCTTCTTTGAAGCTTGTTACACAGAGAAGTAAAAGTTGTTTTGATCTCCAAAATTTTTGGAAACATTTGTCATGCTTTTTTTGGACTTGGTGTATTATCATACACAGGTATGGGACCTGTTATACAGAATGCTTGGGACCTGGGGTTTTCTGGATAACAGGTTGATCCATAAATTGGATTTTCATAATTTAGGTCTACTAGAGAATCATGTAAACATTAAGGGGTTTACATGAGGTCAAATTTTAGAGCTATGTGAAGTTTTTTAATACCTCGAATGAACCGTCAACTCGAATGTTTTCCAATTTAAGAAAACAACTTGAATGGAAAAAATTTGAATCAGTGAAATCGTGGTTTAAAACCCAAAAACTCAAATTAATCAACTTGTCCACGGTTAAAAACTCTAATTTCTCAAATTAAATCGAGTTTTCAAGTGAAACCCATCAAAAAAACCCAAAACATCATGAAGGTTATTAACAACTTCAAATGGTTCACGGGACCTCTGCCATTGACTTCTACATGACCTCGACAGGTTTTAGCTGGTGTGTTTTCCGATTCAAGCTATTTCCAGCTTCAGGATATAATAAATCTAAAAAACTGAAAGTTTTTATTTATTTTTTTTACGAAAACCCGAAAAATTCAATTTTTTTTTAACCCGGAAATGTGAGTTTTTGACTGAAAACTATCCTCAAAAAAATTCAAAGTTTTCAGGAAAACACAACTCAACCTTTGATAAATAACCCCTAAATCAACCCAATAGGCTGGTTTTGCTTCCAATAAGGATTAATTATATCTTAGTTTGGATCAAGTACAAGTTACTGTTTTATTATTACTGAGAAAATGGAAATCATTTTAAAAAAATTGGATTATTTGGATAAAATTAAGTCTATGGGAGACAGCCTTTCCGTAATATGGAGCTTTCTGGATAACGGATCCCATACCTGTACTCTAATTTCACAGCAGGGGATTGGCTGTGGTTGGGTCGAGTGACATTAGTGTCCACAGAATCAATGTATTTAGTCACAAAAGAGTCGCAGCTGTGCACTGGCCCATGGGATCTAAATGACATTTTCAGTTCCATCCCTTTCTTGCCCATGAAAGAAAAGTACCTAAATTATCAAAACCCTGGAACAAACAACCCCATCAAGAAATTTCTAAAAACTTCTGAGAGCAAACACTTGCAAAGTAAAACAGTATTTATAGTCATTGCGTGGTCGGAAACATTCCTGCTATCCTGGGAATAAGAAGGAAAATTGTAAAGGTTAAAAATAAATATTTAAATTTCCTTCCCATTTTGGGGCAGCAGAGAGAGAGAGAGAGAGAGAGAGAGAGAGAGAGAGAGAGAGAGAGAGAGAGAGAGAGAGAGAGAGAGACTGGTTAGGCAGAATGCGCATGACCTGGGGTTTTCCGGATAAGGGATCTTGCTGTAATTTGGATCATCTCTACCTTAAGTCTACTAAAAAATAATGTAAACATTAATTAAACCCAATAGGATTTTTTTGTTCCCAATAATGATGAATTATATCTTAGTTGGGATCAAGTACAAGGTACAGGTATAGGACCTGTTATCCAGAATGCTCAGGACCTGGGGTTTTCCGGATAGCGGATCTTTCCTTAATTTGGATCCACATAACTTAAGTCTACTACTAATTGTGTAAACGTTAAATAAACCCAATAAGCTGATTTTTGCTTCCAATAAGGACTAATTATATCTTAGTTGTGATAAAGTACAAGGTACCGTTTTATTATTACAGAGAAAAGGGAAATCATTTTTAAAATTGGAATATTTGGTTAAAATGCAGTCTATGGGAGATGGCCTTTTTCTATAATTTGGAGCTTTCTGGATAATGAGTATCCGGATTACGGATCCCATATCTGTATGGTTTCTTTAGTACAGAGAAAAAGGAAACCAATTTTAAAAATCTGAATTATTTGATTAATGGTAGATTGACTTCCCGTAATTTGGAGCTTTCTGGATTACAGATACCATACCTGTAGCTGCTAACTTTTGCTCAAGTGTCACTGGGGCAGGGACTGCTGTAACATAGTAAGTTAGGTTGAAAAAAGACACACGTCCATCAAGTTCAACCATTTATGTCTGTGTATATAACCTGCCTAACTGCTAGTTGATCCAGAGGCAGGCAAAAAAAAAAAAAATCTGGAGCCTCAAATGATGATCATATTTATCATGTGCATGATAAATATTTGTGTGATCTCTGTAAAGTGCTGCGCTAAATAAACAATTAATAATCATAATAACAGTGTGTCCTGGATGATTAGGCAATAGAGCCATTTGACTCGAGTCTGCAATCTAGAATATGAACAACACTGAGGGGGTTGTTGAGAATTTATCTCAATATTTTTCTGAAAAAACTCCGACCAAATCCGCACGGGTTTTTTGGGCTTATTTATTAATACACTTTCCAGAAAATTTTATTCACCCGAAAACTCAGAATTTTGCCCAAAAACGACGGGGTATTGCCAAAAACCGAGCGCACATCAAAAAATCATCGGGTCTTCTCCCATTGACTTATATGCAACCTCATCAGGTCTGAGATAGGGATGGGCGAATTTTTTCACCATGTTTCGCCGCAAAAATGACGCCCATAGACTTGTATGGCTGTATGCGTCAAAAAAAAAATGACTTTAATGGGCGTCAGCGACATTTCGCCAGCAAAACTAAACTGGTCTAATTCGCCCATCCCTAGTTTGAGATGCTGGATTTTCAGTAGGGATGCACCGAATCCAGGATTCGGCCTTTTTCAGCAGGATTCGGCCGAATCCTTCTGCTCAGTCAAACCGAATCCGAATCCTAATTTGCAGGGATATCGCTTGACTTTTTATCACAAAATAAGGAAGTAAAAAATGTTTTCCCATTCCCACCAATATGCAAATTAGGGTTCGGATTCAGTTCGGTATTCGGCTGAATCTTTTGTGAAGTATTCGGGGGTTCGGTCGAATCCAAAATAGTGGATTCGCTGCATCCCTAATTTTCAGATTCTGACTTTTTCCACCCTCTCAGGGATTAATAAATTCCGTAAAATTCATGATTTTTTTTAAAAGTCCGATTTTATAAAAAAAAAAAAATCTTGATTTTTGCATTCGGAGTTTAGTAAATAACCCCCTGACAGTTCTAAGTGACACTTTGCTGGAATGTATATGAAACCCCCTTGGGGGAACCTTATCAGAGCCAAATATTTAAAAGTGATGGTGTTTCTCTTAGATGTACAGACAGTTCCCCAAAGACTATGCTATGAATCAGTGGCTGCACATGCTGGATATACTTATGTATGTGACTAAATCCTTGTGCACAATTGTAAATGGGTCACAGACACATGACCATGAGTTGACTCACATTGTGGCCAAAACACACAGACTTATTGTTCTGCTTCACTGCAAGTTTTCGCACTCACAGTTTTTCCTTACTGGATAAAAAAAATGTTCTGTACTGATCACCAAATGGGGATTAAAAGAAAAGCGTAGTCATCCACTGCATTGAGCAACATGAGGCTCTATTAGTCCAGCTAAATAACTTTGCAGGACAGTACATTTTCACTTTGGTCTCTTTTATGGGTAGAAAAAAAGAAACACTACAGACATATGGGAGGACAATAACACTTAAAGAGGTTGTTCACCTTTAAATTGACTTTTAGTATGACGTAGAGAGTGATTTGTAATTGGTTTTCATTTTTTATTTGTGGTTTTTGAGTTATTTCATTTTTTTAATCAGCAGCTCTCTGGTTTGCAATTTCAGCAATTTGGTTCATAGGGTCCAAATTACCCTAGCAACCATGCATCGATTTGAATACGAGACTGGAATATGAATAGGTGAGGGTCTGAATAGAAAGATGAGTAATAGAAAATGAACAATAACAATACATTTGTAGCCTTAGAGAGCATTTATTTTTTAGATGGGGTCAGTGACCCCCATTTGAAAGCTGGAAAGAGTCAGAAGAAGGCAAATAATTCAAAAACTATTAACAATAAATAATGAAGACCAATTGAAAAATTGCTTAGCATTTGCCATTCTATAACATACTAAAGTAACACTTTTTTCAATTTGGTTGTTCCCCAGAAATAAAGACTTTTTCAATTATACTTCCCATTATATATTTTTTGCTGTATTTTGAGTATTCGTGTCTCTGGTGTTTGAGTCTGGCAGCTCAGTAATTCAGGTACAGACTATCAGTATTGGTAACTATTGTATCAATTCTAACATGAAACCCAGAGACTCTGCTCAGCGGGAACAAAGAAAAGAAGAGTATCAATAAATGTATCCATTTAGCAGTTTAACAGTTTACAGGGTCAGTGACCCCCCTTCTAGAGCTGCTTCAGAAGTTGAAAAATGACACTTTACATGGCAATATTTGAAAAACGGTCACACATAGAAAATAGAAAGTCATTGGAAAAAGTTATTTCTGGTGAAAAACAACTGGTTGAAGGTGAACCACCACTTTAAATAAGGAACTTTAGGGGCTTCTGCAATACTCAACCCTCTTGGTTCAGTCCAAAGCAACTGTCCCCAATCACTGAACAAACTCATCAATGCATTATATAGGAATAGAGTGTATATCCACATATAAACCCCTTCTAAGAGTAACTATAGATTTTTTTCTGGAGGGGATTACTTGCAGGACACCCCAGACATGATAAGGTTTCCTGTAACACCCAATTTGCTTTCTAAAGTTGCCATTGAATTTGCCTGGTCACTATAATAAACAAAACGGACAATTTAAAGGGCTCGTTTACTTGGGGGTTTCTCTAAGGAACAAATACTGCCCAGCCAGGACAGCATTATTGTGTGCAAAAAAAACCCAGATACTTGCTCCTTTCATAAAAACAAAACTAAATGGGCTCTGATTGGCATGATTGCTATATAGCCAAAAACTCACAATTGTATACTATATACAGGTTATATACAGGAAGAATCAACAAATAATGACGTACTTCTTCAGAATGAACATGGAATAACCAACTAGCTAAACAAACCCCAAAAATTCTTAATTTCCACTGTCCCATGAATGCAGGATCATTCTCATGAAGTCTACTTATTCAGCACAATGTATTATTACCACACTCACACTGTAAATAACAATTGTTTACCACCTTGTGCTAGGAGAGAACACTCCTTGATCCACAGAGCTTACACTCTAGTTAGGGGATGGGAAGCTAGAATGTGTCTAGCACATGAATGCAGAATACTTCGCTGTATCAGATATAATCTATATCTATATCTATATATGTGTGTGTGTGTGCATCATACTGACCTTGCACAAAGGAGAGTGCTGGGATGGTGCCCAAGTAACGACACCTAAGGAGGACCCTCGGCTTTCCTCGGCTCTGTGTACTTCTGCCTTATGTTACTGAATGCGCTGGATAGGATAATTACGGTACAATGCACCCCCTGAGCGGAAGCAACATAAGACAAACGCGTGTGATATTAGGAGACACCGGCGCGTACCAACTAGTGAAGAGGTGGAGATGAGATGATGGGCAGCTAAACCGTTGCACCGACTCTACTTTACTCCCACAGCTTTGACTCAGCGCTGCCTAACAGGAAGTGATAAGAAACTGCAATTTGTTAGAGCAAGAATAGAATGCTCTAGTTCACGAGGCGATCATGAGAAGCAGCCTTGGCGGCCAATCGCGTGAAAGCACCGGCTGCCATTTGCCCAATCGGCGTCTTCCAAAAACTGCACGGAGGGGCGTTTGTTTTGCAGCGGTTGCCTGGTGCAGACAGAGTCTCCGGACTAGTGGCGTAGGCCAGTAAGCAGCTCATATCTTATATTATTATTGTTGTTACAGTTATTTAACAGAGAACTGTTCAGATGTTAGTCTGTTCTGACCAGCAGGTAGCGCTGTGGCACCTAAAAATACTTCTGTCAAAGGAGAACTAAAGAAGTAGCTAGAAAAGTTGTACATTATGTTTTGGGCTTCTGTACCAGTCCAATGAAACCACAGCCCTTTAGTAGTAAAGATCTGTGTCTCCAAAGATGCCCCAGTAGCTCCCCATCTTCTTTTCTGCTGATTCACTGCACATGCTCTGTGCTGCTGTCACTTACTGAGCTTAGGGACCCACTCACAATATACAGTACACATAAAATAGAAATGTCACAATATAAGGCTGATTAGTAATTAAAACAGATTAATAACTAATAGCTATGAAGCTTTAAAAAAAAAAAAAAAAAAAAAAGAATATATAAGTGTAATGTAAAGGTGACCTTTAATTTTTAAAGGTTTATTTATCCTTTAATACCCATACCAGGTCCTTGGGAACTCTAATTTCTCTGTACTTATGGCACCAGCACAGTATACAAGTTACATACACATAGGGGCGTATTTATCAAGTGTCGAATTTCGAATTGAAAAAACTTTGAAATTCGAATTCAAAACCGAAATTAAGTCAAATTTTTTTTGGTCGAATAGGTCATTTTTCAATCGCATAGTTCCGTATTCAGCCAAATTTGAATCGTACGAATCGAAGGAATAGCGCATTCAATCGAATTTGATTCAAAGTTTCCCCACCAAAAAAAAACACATTTTTCAAAGTCCACCAATTGACTCCAAATAGGTTCTAGGAGGTCCCCCATAGGCTAAAACAGCAATTTGGCAGGTTTTAGATGGCGAATGGTCAAAGTCGAATTTCGATATTTGTTTTTTCGATTTTTTTCAAATTTGAATAGAATTTGGACTATTCCATAATCAAAGTAAACAAAAAATAGCTTGAAATTAGAATTTTTTTTTATTCAAAAATTCAACTCAATCTGCCCCAAAATAATACAGATGTGAGAAAAACTGCAGAACTTGCCATTAGTGTATCAAACAAAATACAGATTTCTGTTATTTGTGGTGCAAAAGAATAGCTTCCATTTACAGTGGAAAATAGTGGATTTGGGGTCTCAAAAGCAATTAAGGCCCCCTATAGAAAAAAAGTGACTAAATTTAACAGTAAATCTCTGCTATATTATTGTCACATGCCTTAAGTACCTAATTAATTATTTATCCGGAAAGCACCACATTACAGGACAACCGTCTTCCATAGACACCATTATAAGCAAATAATTAAAATTTTAAAAAAATTATTTCCTTTTTGTCTGTAATAATAAAACATTACCTTGTACTTATATCCAAACTAAGATATAATTAATCCTTACTGGAGACAAAACAAGCCTGTTATCTTTAATTCATGTTTACATTATTTTTAGTAGACAATGTACAAAGATTAAAATTACAGAAAGACCCATTATCTGGAAAACCCTGGTCCCTTGCGTTCTGGATAACAGGTACCATAGCTAAATAGCACATGCGCAAGCCCAAACCATAAATGCCTGGGAATAAGATAAAGGAGAAGTGCGCCACTTTGCAACTACTCTGGCTCAGTGCAGTTTTTCCAGAATATCCTCCTCTACTCCATCCTCTGTGCTTGGTACTTCTTGGCGGTAGATAATCAGATTACCAGTGCACAGATAATCCCCCTGCATAATGGAACTTGTTTTCTGGCCACTGGTAATACATTTATCTACTTTGCAAGAATCAAACATGGAGTAGCTTCGCCTTTCTTATTTAGCTCCGGAAGTAACATAAACCATAGATTTTTCGTGATTAAAACAACAGGCAAGACCCCCAGGTTTGGAGAAGGTAGGGTCCCTGGCATTTCAGGAAAACTGAGGGTCTCCGCTAAAGGTGGCCATACACATGGAGACCTGCTCGTTTGCGATGTCGCCAAACGAGCGGATCTCTCTCCGATATGCCCACATTGAGGTGCGCCCTAGGGCCCAACGATCGGACCAGAATGGAGGCAATACAGCCGGTCGGATCGCGGGACCGCATCAACGAACAGATGTGGCCGCAACCTGACGGGATTTTTTTACCATGCCTGACTTTTGGCAAGATATTGACTCTCGTTTGATGCCCCCAACACATGGGCCACTAAGCTGCCGACTCTACCCTTTAGGGGCTAGAGTCACACAGTTCAGAGCTAACCAGTCTTCAGGAGTTTCACTTTTATTATTCTGCAATTTACCAGCTCTGGTCAATGAAAAACAGGAGAATTGGAGGACTGATGTATATGTATAATAAAAATATCTAACAACTATTACGCAATATAATATATATATGCAGTAGTGAACTCGCCTCAGATGGCAGCACCCCACAAGCAGGGTTGCCACCTTTTGGCCTCGTTGAATCCGGGCAGGAGGCTGTAACACAATGGGGGTGGGGCTGTGACGCTGCAGGGCGGGTTGTGACATCAGTTGCGGGGCTATAACTTGGCGATATCGGCCGATTGCATACCTCCCAACTGTCCCACTTTTAGAGGGACTGTCCCTCTTTTGTAAAATGTAATGTATAAAGGCTGGATGTCTCACATAATAGCCAGAACACTACTTCCTGCTTTTCAGCTCTCTGGTTACCAGGCTGTAACCAATCAGAGACTTGAGGGGGGGCACATGTGTCATATTTGTTGCTTTTGAATCTGAGCTGAATGATGAGGATCAATTGAAAACTCACTGAACAGAAATGTACCATGTGGCCCCCCTTCAAGCAGTGGCGGAACTACCGGGCAGCCCGCACGCGACTGAAAATGAAAGTACGGAGGGGGTCGGGGCCTGGCTGCACGTCACGCACCAGGGCCCGCCCCCCTCTAGTTACACTACTGCCTTCAAGTCACTGACTAACTCAGAGTTAGTTAGCTGAAAAGCAGGAAGTAGTGTTCTGGCTATTATGTTACACATCCAGTCACTCCAGCCTTTATACATTACATGTTTGGCTAACTAACTATATTAGAAACATTTTTTATTTAGCACAGCCTATTTACCCAGTTTTTATTTTCACACTGAACTGTTCCTTTAAAACCCCAGCTTCAATGCCCACAGTGCAACCACACATGTATTACTATTTATTACTATAAGCGTGGACTCGGTAAACAAAAACAACTTCGCATTGTGCAACTGATTTATCCTGCCCTTGCCACAACATTTCAGTCCTCCGCCCACCACCGAGTGTTCAGGCTAGAGCGGCCACCACAAACTTCCGGTTATCAGGTGTTCCCATAAGCCTGTTCGCCGCGCCTGTCTCTTTCCTTTCCTCCCCGAGAAGCCGCTGCTGCTACAGCCGCCATCATGGTGAGAAACCAGACTACTTTATAATCCGCTGCAATCCCGCTTTCTTCTCCAGCGCGTACTCACAATCAGGGGATGGCTGGCATCCTAGGACTGTGGGCTACCAGACCGGGCCAGTGTTGGGAGTGAATGTGTGCGAGAAGTGTTGTTAAATAAAGGATGTGTAACTCTTCCTCCGTTCAGCTTCGGGCCTGGGACTGGGCGCACACACTGTTCTATGGCTGCTGGTTAAGTAAGCGGACCTGGCATGTTTCCAGTGGCCGAGACATGGGATTAAAGAACCTTTTCAGAACCAGAGCGGGAAGCCAGACATTAAAATCACTGTCACTCCCCTCTGAACCTGAACTGGTTAAACACATGATACCACTGGCGACCCTAATAGGTGAGTTCGTCCATCGCTACCGCTTAACCAGATCGCCTTGCCTGGAGCAGCCCTTGCGATGCGTCGGACGATTTGCTCTGGATTTCACGCTTTTTTTTCTACCTGTAGATCGCAGTCTGTCTCTATGGCAGCTCCTCCACTTTCCTTACTGTGTAGAGTAGTCTTGTTCATAGGACCTTTTGCACTGCTGGTTCTGACTCCTGTAACATTGTAGCTGATAGCCCACTTCTGTTACATTGTTTCAATGGTCTAAACCAGACAACAGAAAAGGCTAAAGGATTGTTGCTTTCAGCTGCAATTACACGTGGGTAAAGCCATGTCACTTAGCTGTCAGACAATGCTTCCCAATCTAAAATCCAGCCCTCTTTCTTAGTTATTCCAGAAGTGCAGCTGAACTCAAGATAAGTTGTTTCAATTCCAGCAGGGCCTAGCAAGATACTTGTTGTTTTGCCTGATGTTTTATTTGAATGATTTTTTAATTAGATTTTCTTCCTATTTCTCATTAGGGAATAGATATCCGTCACAACAAGGACCGCAAGGTGCGGCGAAAGGAGCCCAAGAGCCAGGATATCTATCTGAGGCTTTTAGTAAAGGTAGTGTTAATGGTTTTGTGACCAGCGTTTATCAATGTCTCCGGTTCATCTCCCACCAACTTAAAAAATGTATCTTGCTTTTTTTTTTTTAAAGCTTTATCGATTCTTGGCTCGTCGTACCAACTCCAGTTTCAACCGGGTGGTTCTGAAGCGTCTGTTCATGAGCCGAACCAACAGGCCACCCCTATCTATGTCCCGTCTTGTAAGTATAATGTGTTTAAAACGCCGCATGTAACTTGTATGTATTTTGCTGGTAAGGTAATTCATAAAATCAAATTGGTGTAGAGTGGCTTAAAATCTAGTCGGAGTGGGCTTTTGGCAAGGGCAATGGTACCTGAATGAACACCTGGTTGCTATGGGTTACAGGATAAAGGCAACATTTGCTCATCCCAGTCTATGTAGTATCACAGCAAAGTCTCATTTACCAGTTGTGCACATGTGAAGAACAGCCATCATATTATCAAGGGCAATTGGTGTTTGGCTTTTTGGGATTGTTAATGCTTTTTTTCGCCAAATCACTAGTCCATTAGGTATAATCAGAAATGTGTGTACACCGTTTTTTTTTTTTAAATTATCGTTTTACAAGAAAGTGATTTGCATTGCAATTTCTTTGCCACAACCATATTGCTCTCATGGCCAAACTAAAAGCCCATGGGCGGTTCTAAAAAGTACGGTTTGCATTTACAATGCGTATGTTTCTGTAAATTTGAATTTACTTATTTTTTTTTAATAAGTATTCCTTTTTAATTGTGCTATGCAAACTACTGGCTGGGTTATAGGGTCAGTGGCCTCAGCATTTTCGAATTCAAAGTGGGGAACTGCAGAAAGAAATCTGTAGTTTCTCTTGTCCAGGTGCTTGGAAGTTGTAACATGTTAAAGGCCCCATGTAGCTCATTATTGTTCCAAGCACTTCTCTTATTGCAGTATAGGTGTTTTCTCATGTACGTTATTGCTGTTTTGTTCTGTAATGAACGGCAGCATGTTTATCACTTGGGTGGATGTCAACCACCCAGCTAAACTCATCCTGCTGTCTGTTCCTGTTTTACAAACCCTTCACAAGTGGTTTAGATAAAGTAGATATATTTAGTTTATTTACACAGGTCCACTATTACATGGGTATGTATGCATGCTAGTGGAAGGCGCTAAGCTCAAATGTGAGTAAACATAACCATGTAGCCATAGCCTTATCCTTTGCTCTCTCAAATGGAATGCCTTTTTAAAGAAGGAAAGCTACTAAATCAGTTAATGCCAATAGATAACAATAATACAAGCTCTAACACTGTATTTATTCTGTAGAATGCTTTACCATACCCTAGTAAACCGCTCTAGAAGTTCTCGCTGTTTGTTTATGATAGAAGCTGCCAAAGTAGCTTATTGTGACATAATTTACTGCCTAGCTCTCTCCCTGCTCACTCATAGCTCTGGGCTCAGATTACAACAGGGAGAAAGGAGCAAACTGAGCATGCTCAAGCCCTAGCCCTGGACATTTAAGCTGAAAGAAGGAAGTCTGATACAGAAGCCCATGTGTATACACAATAGAAGGAAAGAAAAACTGTTTCTTTTGACAGAGGACTCAGAGCAGCATTACTTTTGACAGTTTACTAGTGTATTTATATAGACCTTTAGGATAAAGCTTACTTAATTTTAGCCTTTCCTTTAACTTGATTTTGTGAAGATACTGAGCACCTTGGACTTGTGCTACCAATTGTCTGTGAGCTGAAAATGTCTGTTTCAGCTTTCTTAGAGATGTAGAACGTATGGCATATAAATAGCATCTTCCAAGTGTGTAATGTCTGTGTTTAGTGCTAATTACAGAATGGTTTCTGTTTACGTAGTGCCGAGCAGCAACACCTGTTTAATATAACTAGGGAATAAACACCCCGTATATGTGTTTTGTTCCTGGACTCTGTTGCTTAGTATGGTTGAATAAACTCTTCTGTGATACCTTGTCAGTGTTGTATATGACGGCAGGTGAGCAGGCACTTTTAAGTGTGACAGTTGGGTAACCTGGATGAATGCCAAACTATACCTCAGACCTGTTTGTGATCTTGTAACCAAATAATGCTGATAACACTCAAAGGCAATTGGGTGCCAATAAGACAACTAGCAAAGGTGTAAGATATAAATAACTGCATCTTGAGCGGTAGATACACATGCCTACACCAAATGGGACCAGAGGGAAATTTTAGGAGCCAAGGCTTTTGTCTCCAGAGTTCAGTCCATCTTTGTGTTCTGTTAGACCTAAGGAAACTCTGCTTGTGAAGCTGAGCGATTCCTCCTCTTGTATTGGGTGTAGATTCACTGTTACAGCTCTGTTTCTGCCATTCATATAAGACTGGACACACAGGTGTAGCACTAGGTGTAAAAATAAAAACTGGATAAATAGGCTGTGCAAAATAAAAAAATGTTTCTTATATAGTTAGGCAAAAATGTAATGTATAAAGACTGGAGTGACTGGATGTCTAATATAATAGCCAGATCATTACTTCCTGCTTTTCAGCTCTATAACTCTGAGTTAGTCAGTGACCTGAAGGGGGGCCACATGGGACATAACTGTTTAAGTTTGCAATTGATCCTCTGCATTCAGCTCAGATTCAAAAGCAACAGATATGACCCATGTGCCCCCCCCCTCCACCAAGTCACTGGTTGGAAACCAAGAGAGATGAAAAGCAGGAAGTAGTGTTCTGTTAAGTTACACATCCAGTCACTCCAGCCTTTATACATTACATTTCTGCCTAACTATATTAGAAAAGTTTTTATTTTCCACAGCCTATCTATTTACCCAGTTTTTATTTTTATACTGAACAATTCCTTTAAATTACTATAATCTAAGGTGCTAACCAGTTAGGCACCCCCTTTCCTAGATCTAATCTTTGTCTTGCTCAGACTTCCTTCCTAGAACATTTTTAATTTCATTTAAAGTGAACTAAACAAAGGTTCTTATTTTTTTAATTTCGCTTTACTCCTAGATTCGCAAAATGAAATTGCAAGGACGTGAAAACAAGACTGCAGTGGTGGTGGGCTGTATCACAGATGATGTCAGGATCCATGATATCCCCAAACTGAAGGTAAAGAGTGCCATCAGATGTACAGGAATCCAGTGCCACTTACATAGAGAAGCAGATTTCTTGTGACAGATCAGCATGGACTTTGGTTTGCTGTAGTGCTATTAAATACCTTCTTTAATTTGAAAACTCTTTTCAAATGTAAATATTTCACATTAATATAGGGCTATTCAACTGTATACCTTAAACTCCTGCAATCTTGTAGCTACATAGGCCATATTATATTGTATACAAACACAAGATCTGTCCTTTCTCAGGTGTGCGCACTTAAAATAACCAGCGGAGCACGTAGCCGAATCCTGAAGTCTGGGGGTCAGATTATGACGTTTGATCAGCTCGCCCTTGCGGCCCCTAAAGGCCAGAACACTGTTCTTCTTTCAGGTAACTGGAGTGGGCTGGGTTGTGCTTCATTGTGTTTTTTTACATGAAAATCCACATATTGATAATTTTTGTTGCTGTTTTATTAAAGATATTGGCGTGGATACTGCTCCAGGTTATAAGCTTATCTGTGTATTTTTTGACCTGAGTTTGAATAATATACAGCTTTGAAATATATTACAATGCCTCCATGAAGTTGGAGTGTCCTTAATGATCAACTTTATCTTGCCTTAAATATTCATATTTAAAGGGGTGTTCACCTTTAAAGGAGAACTAAACCCTAAAAATTAATAGGTATAAAAATGCCATGTTTTATATACTGAACTTATTGCACCAGCCTAAAGTTTCAGCTTGTCAATAGCAGCAATGATCCAGGACTTCAAACTTGTCACAGGGGGTCACCATCTTGGAAAGTGTCTGTGACACTCACATGCTCAGTGGGCTCTGAGCAGCTGTTGAGAAGCTAAGCTTAGGGATCGTCACTAATTATCCAGCAGAAAGTAAGGTTGGTCTGTAATATAAGCTGATGCTACAGGGCTTATTAAATTCTGATGCTAATTGCACTGGTTTCTGTGCTGCCATGTAGTAATTGTCCATATTAATAACTAATTCGCTTTATACTGTGACATTTCTATTCTGTGTACTGTATATTTTAAGATGGCCCTTAAGCTCGGTTAGTGAGAGCAGCAGAGAGCATGTGCAGTAAATCAGCAGAAAAGAAGATGGGGAGCTACTGGGGCATCTTTGGAGACACAGATCTTTACTGCTAAAGGGCTGTGGTTGCCTTGGGCTGGTACAATTTCCGAAAACATAATGTACAGCATTTCTAGCTACTTCTGTAGTTTAACTTTCCTTGTCCTTTAAATGAATTGTGAAAGTGTGATGTAGTGTGATATTTTGAGTCAATTTGCAATAGGTTTTAATTTTTTTATTTGTAGTTTTTGTGTGAACTTTTTCTTAAGTTTGTGTTTCAGCAATCTGGTTGCTAGGGTCTAAATGATCCTATCAACCATGCATTGATCTGAATAAGAGGCTGGAATAGGAGAGGCTGGAATAGGAGAGGCCTGAATAGAAAGATGAATAATAAAAAGTAGCAATAACAATACGTTTGTAGCCTTAGAGCATTTGTTTTTAAGATGGGGTCCGTGACCTCCATTTCAGACCTGCAAAGAGTCAGAAGAAGGCAAATAATTCAAAAACTATAAAAAATAAACAACGGCCAATTGGAAACATGCTTGGAATTATCTATTCTATAACATACTAAAAGTTCACTTAAAGGTGACCCACCCCTTAAATGGAGGAAATGCAGTGTGACATAACCTTAAGGGTAATGTGGAATTGTGACAAGCAAACTGAACGTTGGCTTCTTCATAGAATGGCATTGTGTATTCACATAAGGTTTGCTTAGGAAAAGCGTGATGTCTAAGGGGCACATTTACTTTGCTCGAGTTTTTTTTTTTGGCTACTTCGACCTTCGAATCGAAAGATTCTAACTAAAAATCGTTCGAATATTCGACCATTCGATAGTCGAAGTACTGTCTCTTTAAAAAAAAAAAAAAAAACTTCGACCCCCTACTTCGCCACCTAAAACCTACCGAACCTCAATGTTAGCCTATGGGGAAGGCCCCTATAGGCTTTCTAAGGTTTTTTTGGGTCGTAGAAAAATCGTTTGTTCGATTGATTAAAATCCTTTGAATCGTTAGATCAAACTAATTGCGGTAAATCCTTCGACTTCGATATTCAAAGTCAAAGGATTTACCTTTGGCAGTTGAATATCGAGGGTTAATTAACCCTCGATATTCGACCATATGTAAATCTGCCCCTAAGTGTGTGGCTTTCCCAGCTGGCAAGATCCATCATTAGGTTACTGTTCAGGAAGGGTCTGTTGTTGTGCTGTGCATTGTTGGAAGATCAGATTTATTAGGCTGTGTTTCCTTTCTATGGAAATTTTGGGAAAATTAAAAACTCAATTTAAATTTTAACCAACTATACAGTATATGTTAAAAAAAAAAAAAATCTATGTTGATTTTTGTAAATGTAAGATTCCATCATGGCTTCTCCTGACTGCAAGGACATAACATGTGGTATTCAGTGGGGTGCCAGTCTGTGTTGTGCTTTTGTATGTGGAGCAATAATAAATGAGCCATTTTACATGGAAATAACTGAACTTTTTAAATTGGTTTTCTTTAAATAAAAAAATGAAACCATTTTTGGCATCTTGTAACCTTGTATATGTGATTTTTGTTTAGGACCTCGTAAGGCCCGTGAAGTATACAGACACTTTGGGAAGGCACCTGGTACTCCACACAGTCGCACTAAGTAAGTTGCCTACATTTTATTATACACAAGATTGCATCTATTTATTCTTTCTGTCTAGCTACAGGATGATTGCTGCATGCCTTTATCTGATAGGATGATATACACATTTTTTATGTCACATTTAATTTCACACGCACCCCACATTTTGTACAATCATGTTTGAACCTTGTTTTGTGACAAGATGAAGCATTTCAGTTTTTGTGTTTAATGTTTCCATGTCTGAGAAATTGCTGTTTCAAAAGCCTTTTATGATCACCGTTTCTGTCCTGGGCTTCTGTTAATACATTTTGATTCATAAAGTAACAAAAGCAGCAGTTTGTGTGCTGTGCTCTTACTAATCCCTGTACTTTTTTCCCCTAGGCCTTATGTGCTCTCCAAGGGTAGAAAGTTTGAGCGCGCCAGAGGACGCAGAGCCAGCAGAGGATACAAGAACTAAATTCACTGTTTATGCTTTATACTCAATAAAGTTCTTTGGACTTCAACACTGGCTTTTCTTTTTATCAAATCAAGCAGGCAACCTTGATTTTATTTTCAATCACTGCCTTTATGCTAAACATATTTTTTCTTTAGCTTAGTTAGATGGCAAATTATCTCTAACTTAGCCGCCAAAATCTGGTTGATGTGATTGTTTACCATGTGATTGATCAGATCATGCCGTGGCCTATCTTTGTCTGATGTGGAGTCTGCAGCTTCAATCAGTCAGTGTATAGTCACCAATAGTTTTACTAATATGTTGTAAAATAGGAGTTTAGTTTCAACCCTGTGTTTTCAGCACACTAACCTTTTCTCTTATATAAACTAAATGTAACAATGTGGGCCTGCAAAATAAATCTAGTACTTTTGATAGGATTGCATTCACATGACTTGCTTTTAATGTGGCATAATGTTCCTTACTGTAATCAAGTCCTTGAATGTACACATACTACAGTCATCTGCTCCAGGCACCCATCAGCAGGGCAAGCTAGCAGTTTGGGAATGATTTATCTAAGTCAACCATATGTTTGCCCATTTGTCAGTTTGAAGTGGCACAACCTGTGGAGGCACGCCCTTGTCTGTCCATTTCTTAATGCTTATGTACCAAATGCTTCCTTTGTGCCAGTGGTCCCCAACCAGCGACTTGTGAGTAACATTTTGCTCCCAGTGGCCTCAAAGCAGGTGCTTATTGTTGAATTCCTGGCTTGGAGGCAAGTTTTGGTGCATAAAAACCAGGTGTACAGTCAGTCTCCTGTAGGCTGTCAGTCCACATATAGGCTACAAATATCCTATCCCAGCACTTTATATTTGAATGTTGCTCATAGGTAAAGACTGGGGACCCTAGATTTATGCCATATACTCTTGACTTCAGTGAATACATTAGTCTCTTGCTTAGCTTGGGGGGACACATGCACCGTGGACATAAAGATCATACAGCTGGAGAAGGGACACTAAGGTTAAAGTGACTCCTCCCTTGCTCGAAATCTAATCCCCTGCCCTTTTTAACTTGCTCTGTTTTGTTTGTGTCCTCTGAAGGAGGATGGACACTGGGGTCTAGGAGCAAAAATGGTCAGGCCTGGGGTCCAAAGTCATGCCGTGGCTTAGTCACAGCCTCCTAAGGTATATTGTAAGTCTGATTCTAGGTTACTCACATGTCTGTCTACAAATTACTCTTCATCACGCCCTGTAAACAGAAGCATAAAGTACTGATGGCATTCATGTTCTACATACTTTAGACTAAGGGGCAGATTTATTAAATGGGGTTGTTAACCTTCCAAGTACTTTTTTACCATTTTCAAAAAATTGAAGTTTAATGCTTGTCTCTGATGTTTGTCTGGCAACTCAACGACCCAAGAGCATTCTGATATATTACAATTTGCTACATTTACTTGATATAATTTTTCAGCAGCACCTATGGAATATTAGCAACCATTGTATCAATTCTAACAGCTGCCTATAATGGAACGCAGCAGGGACAAAGATAAATGTATCAATTTATAACAGTTTACATGGTCGGCGACCCCTTCTTCCCAAAGCTGCTTTAGCAGCTTCAATATTAGAAAAAGGTCACAAATAGAAGATAGAAAGAAATTGGAAAAAGTCTTTATTTCTGATGAAATATCTGAAACCAACTGAACAGAAAAAAGTGTTTGAATGTGAACCACCCCTTTAAGGGTCGAATTGAAAACTTATTTTTTTTATGGTCAAAACTGTCAAATTGGACTAGGGAATTATCCAAACTTGATTCGCTTTTTTTTTTTTTAAATTGATATTTATTATACTCTGGCCCCTTTAAGAATTCAAATAATTGCTGCCTAAAATCTGCCAAATTCATGTGGAGAGGTCCAGTGACCAATTTGGAGATGAATGTCAGGAAGGCTACAAACAAGTTTTTTTTGGAGAAAAAAACTGATCTAGTTTGGTCTAATTCTAATTGAATTAGATTAGAGTATTCTGGTCAGTAAAATTCGTCCGAGTTTTACATATTCAATATTTTTAATAAATTTACCCCCCAATTGAATTTCAAATAAGATCGAATCTAAAAATAAGATTGAATCTAAAAACTCATTTGAAATTCGACCCTTGATAAATGTGCCCCTAAGTGATGTCACCTGCGTTTCCTTTATTATGGCTGTTTTAGCCATCTGGTTTTTTTAGCTGCAGTTTTTTTGAAAATAACTTTACATACCCTTGGCTATAAGTAAATGTATGGAACAAAAGCATTAAGTAAATTCCTGTTTTCACTGGTACCTGTCATGTATTCATCCTATTATACATATTTATGTATTCACTGTATGTCCTTAAAGCAGGAGTGTTGAAAAAAAAATTCTGCAAGGTGATAGGTTGGTTATGATAACCCCATTGGCTCATGTAGAAGGCAAGCTAGGTAGCAGCAGATGATCCAGGCTCTGTCCACCTGAGCTTCCATATTCGGTGGGTATACTCCCTTTAGAAAGCGAAAGTTTAGAGCTTTATCAGTAAGACTCAGAAGGCTGAGTACCTGTCTGCTCATTCCATGTTGCTCCTGTGTTAGCTGCACGGGGTCATTCTGCATGAAAGGTGGAAACTGCAACGGTGACGTTATTCCACCACGTATCTCCTCTTGGGGCTGACTGTCCATTATTTTTGTAGCTATGCCAAAAGGTAAACTAGATGAAAAAGTCATAAAGCCATTCGATGAGGCAATGGCGTAACCCCGTCTTAGGTAATGATTCCTACGGGGGTGATTAGAAGCTGGTTTAGAGCGGTCCTTTGCTTGAACTTCAAAGAAGAGATCAGTGCAGTCCATAACTGTGCATGTAAGGCCTTCATACTGCTCAAGTCTTTTGGGCTCAAACAGATCCAAGTACCTGGTACTGTATAAGACTGGGACCTGTGAAATGGAATACATGCTCAACAAAAGCAATTCAAATTTTGAGTTGTTACTTGCTAAGCTAATGCACACAACATTTATGTGCCCCAAGAGTGGATATCGTATGCAAGATCCCGACACCAGAAAATAATTATTTTATATCATAACATTATCTTTAGAATTTTGCCATAAAAGGTATTTGCCCGATTTACATGACCTTTCTTACCCCCATGTTCCACTATGAGGGGGCTGCCATATTTGAGCAGCAGTAGTCCGTTTTAGAATTATAAACTCAAACAGACAGGTTAAGATAGCAACTTCAAGTAAAAATCACTTACAGAAGCAGAACTATCAGCGAAAAACCATCAACATGACCTATAGGTAACTTTTAACGTAGATTCATATTTTGGAAAGAAATTTTTTAGTGTCAGTATCACTTTAAAGGGGACCTGACACCCTGAAAAAATGATTCTGAATCCTGTTTAATCACGTTAATCAAGCAAAATAAACTTTAATTACACTGTATAAAATATTTGAATCTTGTTTCCTTCGCTCTGGCAATTCCTAATTATAGCAAGCAGGCAGGAGCCATTTTGAAAAGAGAGCAGTGATATCTAGGAAGTGCTGAATGTAAAGTGAAAGTAATTGCCTGCCCCGCCTCTATGCCTAAGGCGGAGCAGACAATATTTGATTGACAGTTGAGATTTTCAAATGAGTTTACAACAGCTATGGATGCTTTAATAAAAAAAAAAAAAGAATTTTGATTTCATGTTCAATTTAAAAAAGGCTTTTATTATACAGCTTTTTATGTCTGGGTGACAGGTCCACTTTAAGCAGTAGGCACAAGGGGGGTCTCAATCTTCAGCCACATGCATGCAATAAAAGAAGATTGTATGTAGTAAGTGAAGGTTGGCTGTAAGGAATTGCCCTTGACTGAGAATAAACAAAATACTTGTTTTGTAAACATCCTTAACTTCTGGACTTTGACAGTTCTGTGCTACAGAGGAAAGCCTTAATGGGACTGCACTAGGCAAATCCATTATAGAAAAGGACCTTGGAGTCCTTGTAAATAATAAACTTGGCTGTAGCAAGCAATGCCAGTCAGCAGCATCAAGGGCCAATAAGGTCTTGAGCTGTATTAAAGGGGCATAGAATCACGGGAGGAGGGGGTCATTCTTCCACTTTATAGAGCACTTGTAAGGCCCCATCTAGAATATGCCATACAGTTTTGGTCTCCATCACTCAAACAGGACATTATTGTATTAGAGAGGGTACAGAGAAGGGCAACTAAGCTGATAAATGGTATTGAAAATCTTAGCTATGAGGAAAGACTGGCCAAATTGGGGATGTTCACACTGGAGAAGAGGCGCTTAAGGGGTGATATGATAACTATGTATAAATATATAAGGGGATCATATAATAATCTCTTTAATGTTTTATTTACCAGTAGGTCTTTCCAGCTGACCCGAGGTCACCCATTCCGACTAGAAGAAAAGAGTTTCCGCCTAAATATTCAGAATGGGTTTATTACAGTGAGAGCTGTGAAGATGTGGAATTCTCTCCCTGAATCAGTTGTACAGGCTGATACATTAGATAGCTTTAAGAAGGGGTTGGATGGTGTTTAGCAAGTGAGGGAATACAGGGTTATGGAAGATAGCTCATAGTACAAGTTGATCCAGGGATTAGTCTTTGCCATTTTGGAGTCAGGAAGGAATTTTTTCCCCTCTGAGGCAAATTGGAGAGGCTTCAGATGGGGTTGTTTTGCCTTCCTCTGGATCAACTGGCAGTTAGGTTAAAAAAAAAGTTAAAAGGTTAAACTTGATGGACGTGTGTCTGTTTTCAACCTAACTTACTATGTTACTATATAGCATTGTGTAAACTCATCCTTGTGAGCTAAAGCTGGCATTCTATATCCAAGGCAAGTCCTCAAAATCCAAAACTAAGTACCATTCGTTTAATAAGAGACCCTTCAAAGACCTAAACTGTAATGGGTCCAAGAGGTAGATATGAACTTGGATTATGTGAGACCAGTGAGCCTACCTGAGTAAGCCGTGCATGCAGGAGCTCCGTCCAGTTCAACCAGTAGCGAGAAACCGTGGACTCTGACACTCTGAATCGAAAAGCCAGATCCTGGAGCAATAAGCCTAGGCGAAGCCTTGTCAGGACAAGAAAGAGCTGATCTTCTAAGCCGAGGGCATTCTGAGGTCCAACCTCTGTTCTCCTGCGTATCTTACCAGTACAAAGGTCTGGGTCGGCGGTGAGAAAAGCAAGGAAGTTGCTCAGCTGTTCGTATCCATCAAAGCCGGTATAGAAGCGCACCCATTTGCTTTCATTTTTAATGCTTTTCAAACAGAAAGAGGTCTCATTCCTGTCCGTCTCCTTACTCTTTACCTGCTGACTCAAGTACAGGACTGTTCTGGAGCTTCTGGCTAACTGCTCTTGCAGCTCGTTGTTCTTCTTTTCCAGAATCTCCTTCTCACAGTGTAAATTCCTAACGTCTGATTCAAGTTGAGTGATTTGCTGCCCCATGTCTGTCAGCAACATCCACCTCTCATTGTCCCACTTCTCCTTTATTTTGGGGGGACAGAAAACAGAAATGGAGACTATCATTATATAGCTCTATTGCTGTTCAGAAAGTCAAAGTTAAAGGGGTTGTTCACGTTTCAATTAAGTTTCAAAGCTGAAAAGTGTCAGAAGAAGGCAAATCATGAAAGTATTGTCAGGAGGTTGTCGGGAGAAAGAAAGAGGCTGCTCTGATGTTCTACTAGTTAGGAAAGATTTGAGAAAGGTTTCTAATTTTTTACTAGCCAAAAGAACATCAGAGCAGCCTCTTTCTTTCTCCTGACAACTTCCTTGACTACTTGGTTGTCAGACTGGTCAGAAAATGACCAGCAGGTGGCGCTGTTGTAACAAAATTCATTCATTTTAACAGTACATGAATCCTTTTATATCTTGGAATTAAAAAAAACAAAAAAAAAAACAAGGAATATACATTGCAAAAGTTCTTAGAATAGCATTTTCATCAATTTTACAGTTTACTAATCTTTTAAAAAAAAAAAAAAACCTATAAAAAAATAGTTTAATTTAATAGGAGCCAATTAACCTGCCTGCATGTTTTTCACATGTGGGAGGAAACGAGAGTTCCAAGGGGAAACTCAGCAGTGCTAAGTACTATGTCATTATGCCAACAAACAATATAAGGAAATCTATACCTAAATCTATACATATATCTCAATTGATATATTTTGCAAATGGGTATAAGGCATTTACCTGAAGTTCCTGACAGTGCTTTTCCTTACAATCCAGTTTTTCCTGAGTTGAGAGCAAGAGCTGGCTCTGCTGGTGGGTTGTCCTCTTCAGCTCCCTCACCATCTCCATCAAGAGTTCAGGGTCATTGGGGACACAGTATTCGCCATGGTCGTGCAGGATACTTTGATTTATATCACCTAGATCCTGACATTCACTTGCTTTCTCCATTAACTCAGCAGCCAAAACAAGATGTCCAATGCTTGACTGGGCCTCTGCTGTGGAGGTGTGAAGAAAACTAGTAAGAGAGTTGCATGAATGGGATGTGTGAAGTGTTCTGAAAAAAAAACTAGGGATGCACCGAATCCACTATTTGGGATTCGGCCGAATCCCTGAATCCTTCATGAAAGATTCAGCCGAATACCGAACCGGATCCGAACCCTAATTTGCATATGTAAATAAGGGGTAGGAATGGAAAAAGTGGAAAAAAATCCTTCTTTTGTGATGAAAAGTCATGTGATTTTCTAACCCTCCCCTAATTTACATATGCAAATTCGGGTTCAATTTGGCCAGGCACAAGGATTCGGCCGAATCCGAATCCTGTTGAAAAAGGCCGAATCCTGCCCGAATCCCGAATCGAATCCTGGATTCGGTGCATCCCTAAAAAAACGAAGCAATGTGGTATATGGAGTCCAGTGTAGCGAGGAGTGCGCAGATCTATACATTGGGGAGACAAAACAACTGCTCACCAAGCGAATGGCTCAGCATAGTAGGCGAACTCTACAGGGCAAAACTCAGCTGTCTTTCTACACCTAAAAGACAAGGGACACTCCTTTGAAGATAGCAAGGTCCAAAACCTTGATAAAGAAGACCGCTGGTTTGAACGAGGCGTGAAAGAGGCCATTCATGTCAAGGTGGAGAGACCATCCCTGAACAGAGGCGGGGGCCTTCGACACCACCTGTCTGCTACATACAATGCTGTTCTAACATCTGTACCCCGGCGGTTTCAGAATACTTCACACATCCATTCATGCAACACTACACAGAATCAAAACCTCTGTGAATTTCTTCAGATGTCACCTCTTTGAAGAGTTACAATGTACCATTGTGATTGGATTAGTGGAAGAGTTTATATGCCGAGAATTTCCCACACCAGTCAGTTGAACTGAAGAAGCTGCTCGAATGAGTAGTGAAACGTCTTCATTGATTACTCAGCAAGTTCAGTTGTTTTTAGATTTACCTATACTCAGGGCCGCCATTAGAAATCACGGGGCCCACGTACAAAAAATTTTTCAAGGCCCCCCCCAAGCTCCACCTCAGATCCCACCCACTCCCCTGCCAAATTTGTCAAAACCCCACCTACTCCATGCCCAGAATGCAGAACCTGCACCAGGCATGTTGTAAGGGTTAAACTTATGCTGCAATAAGGAACAAGTTTGCCACTTCATTTGGGGACAAGGATATTACAGTGACAGTGCCCAATGAAGGAGGACGAACAGGCGGAAGAGCGGGAGAAAGAACAGGAGGAAGAGCAGGTGGAAGAGCAGGAGTAAGAACAGGAGGAAGAGCAGGTGGAAGAGCAAGAGGAATAGTAGGTGGAAGAACAGGCGGAAGAGCAGGAGGAAGAACAGGAGGAAGAAAAAGAGGAAGATCAGGCGGAAGAACAGGCAGAAGAGCAGGCGGAAGTACAGGAGGAAGAGCAGGCAGGCAGCGCGCCAGCTAAGTTTTATTTTTAATATCTCACGAGGGAAGGGGCAAGACTGACGGCTGGGGTATAGGGACGGCTCCCAGGTAGGCAGTGCAGCCAATGAGGTAGGCGGCGCAGAGGTATAGCCGATAGAGCTGGATGTAGAGCGGGAAGGGGCGGGGTGTAGCGATGCGGGTGGTAGTGCGTGCCATTGCGGACAGGCCGGACGGGAGCGCCCGGGATTATCACTCTCCTTTAAGGGGGGCCCAGCTCTTTTAAAAAGTGCAGCACTGGGGGGCCGGTACACTTGTACCCCCTGATGGCGGCCCTGCCTATACTAGATATAGCTATAATGTCTAAAATCAGTCTAAACACTGACCATCTATGCTGTAACTAGATAAACAAGTCAATGGTGCATGTAAAATAGTCATTTAGGGTAACAGCAAATGGGGCACTGACTTAAATGGGGATCACACTACATTTACACACATTTTGGGGACTTTGATGTTATATTTGGGTCTTTCTGGACACTTCCTACACTTCTGTATGCTCACCTCCTTCATCCCTCTTCCTTGGAGAATATTGCTGGCCTCTTTTCTTTTCATTCCTTCCAGGCTTCTTCTTCAGTGTCCTACTCAGCCTTCCTTTTGAGGCCGGCCTCTCTGCTCTGATTTCTTCTTCTGGGCCAAAGTCAAGGGTAACAAGGCTGGAGTTATCTGTGCCCTGGTGTTTAAAAGGATTTTGTCATGATTTTTATGATGTCGTTTTTATTTCTAAATTACACCGTTTACACTGCAAATAATTCACTCTACAATATAACATTTAATTCCTGAACCAGCAAGTGTATTTTTTAGTTGTAAAATTGGTGTGTAGGCGCCATATCAGGCCATTTTGCCTGGTCATGTGCTTTCAGAAAGAACCAGCACTAGCCTAGGATTAGGGTTGCCACCTCGCCGGGATTTTACCGGCCTGGCCGGTAAAAATGATCCCAATGTTATTAATAGGGAAAAAAGATAAATATATAGGGAGGCCAGTATTTTTTTCCAGAAAAGGTGACAACCATACCTAGGATGGAACTGCTTTCTGGCAGGCTGTTGTTTCTCCTACTCAATGTAACTGAATGTGTCGCAGTGGGACCTGGATTTTACTATTGAGTGCTGTTCTTAGATCTACCAGTGAGCTGTTATCTTGTGTTGGGGAGCTGCTATCTGTTTACCTTCCCATTGTTCTGTTGTTAGGCTGCTGGGGGGAAGAGGGGGTGATATCACCCCAACTTGCAGTACAGCAGTAAAGAGTGACAAAACATTGGTCAGATATTGGTTCTAAAAAACATCCATCCTTTCTAGTGTTATGATAGAGGAATCAACCAAACAAAATGAATTTGGCTATGATAAAACACTATTGAATGAGATGTTTTAACCCAGCTGGGCTTGGGTATATAGTGGAAACTACATAGCCAAAGGGCTAATGCAAACCAGTAAAAAGGTCTTGTAACCCATAATTATCCTTGCAAAAAGCTGCCCGCTGCCCTGGTTCTCACTTTGGTTAACACACTAAAGAGATACCAAAACGGGGATGGTGTTTGGGTGGTTGGTTGAGAAGGGATTTGCTGCCTCCTGAGGGCCATGGGTCGATAAGCTTCCAATTGGACCAAATCAGAAGATTTATTGGTCCCTGTATGGCGACCCTAACTAGAGATAATAAACTCTGCATAAACAACCTCCTCCCTTCAGTCTCTGTTCTGAAAAATCCTCCAAATGACTTAATAGTCAGACTCTTCAACAGGTTGGCGGAGTAGCCATCTCCACAACAGTAACATGAAGTATGAAGGAAACTGGAGAGTCTTCAAATGTGAAAAAAGTAGTTTTTATTGACGCACTACATGCACTACATGTAGTCTACTTTTTATAGACATTATGTAGGGGTTATTTTTGCCCCGGTTAATCTGATTATCTACCATGTAAGAACTGGAATTTGGAATCATGAAGTGGTTTGGTTGTTTGTCCTCTCTACTTCTAGATGTATCAAAAACCATACATTCTTAAAAATGATTAACTACGGGTTAAAGGGAGATAAATACTGATTATGGCTTGAAAAATCACTTCTACTGTGCAGTTGGTCAATTTTTTAAAAAAAAGAGACTTCCAGGGGCAGAGTGTGAATATGGGATACAATTTCAGGAACAATTTTCATTCTGGGGAAAGAGTGAAAGTCTCAGGGGCAATAGGGAATAAGAGAAAGTCTGTGACTGTGCTATGGATGTACCTGTTCAATACAAAGATAACAGAACGACTGTCCTACAAATCTCTCTCTCTAGACAATTTGTTTACTTCAAAACTGATGACAAGGCGCTAGCAATGTTGTAGGGACAGACCATGAAGCTGTAGCTACAGTTACAGGTGACTACATCTCCCAGCATTCACTTACAGACAATTATAGTACAGTGTAATTTAGACACGTGTCAGCAATTACAGTGGCGGATAAATACCTGTGCGTGTTGCACACTAGCTGACATTTCATCGCTGAATAGACCAAGAGTCGAGTCCCTCGCACTTCTGTCTCTGTCTCCCTCCTCAGCAGCTGCTGCACAAATCGTCTCCATGAATCGGTACTTTATTCTTCGCTTTATATACCCTATTCCATCTATCGCCTAACTCGGGCGGTATTAAAGGAAAATGAATAGATAACTGTGAAAAGAGAATACTAATTGGGGGAAAAAGTGCGTTTAATGATTTTTTTTTTTTTTTTAAAAGGAAGTGGTGCCAGCCTCGTTCTGAAGCCAACATGGCGGACGTGAACTTACCCTATATTAAAGCAGCGCCAGTGACAAATATGGCGCAATATAACCATAGGCGGAACTGATCAGTGTGTCGCGCTCTCAGAACGAAGGATATTGGGAAGAAGGTAGGCTGGACGAGGAGGTACAAATGTAGCTGGACTACGCTGGGGAAGATTCACAGTCCAAATCGCTGTGTTCTGGTTCTGTTATTTATCAGCAGAGTTGCCAGGTCTAATTTTCAAAACCAGCCCAGAAATAGCACAATACAGTAGAACCCCCATTTTATGTTTTTCAGGGACCAGTAAAAAATGGTCCAAGAAAATGTAAATTTAGGGGAATGTATAATGCATAATATAAAGGTGGGACCACAAAACAACAATGTAAAATAAAGGAAAACTTCAAATACCAATGAATCGTACTTGTTTTTAAGTGCCTACTTTCTCATTTTACCATCTGTACATGTACATGAGTCTCACCCTTCCACTTTCCACCCATACCTCCCAACTGTCCTGTTTTTAGAGGGACAGTCCCTCTTTTGACAGCTCAGCCCGCAGTCCCTCATTTGTACTGGAAAATCCTGTTTTTCTCTGCCCTGAACAGCCAGAAAAAGAAACAAAGTTTCTAACTTAATTGGCTTTTGGCAGAGAGCCCAGAACAGCCACAGCTAGGGTTGCCACCTTTTCCCAAATGTTTTACCGGCCGGTGGCGGGAACAAAAAAAGGGGAGGATAGTGACATCAAAAGGGACGGGGCAGTGATTTTCAAACAGGGTCAAAGTCAGAAACGATAAGTTACAGGGGATTGGGGGCAGGCCTTTTTGAAGGGTATTATAAATTTAGCAGCAGCTACATTGCCGGTAAATTTGTAATACCAGCCTTGGCAGGTGTTTTACCGGCTAGGCTGGTAAAATACCGGCCGGATAGCAACCCTAGCCACAGCAGCTTAAAGGCCAATTCACCTTCATTAGCAAAACTGAATAACTGAAAAAAAACATAGAAATATGTTCAAACTTTCATAACCTGGCAAATTTTGTAAAATGAACATGGTAATTTGGGGGTGTGGCCAAAAATGTCGTCGAGCTACACAAGGCAACTTTTTGTCCCTCTTTTTAGTTCCAAAATGTTGGGAGGTATGCCTTTCACTCCCTAATGTTGTACCATGTGCTGTTCTGCTTCCCTTTTTGCTCTGTAGTCTGCCTGACTCCTTTTTGCATTATTTTATTTTTTGGCATTCCACTTTTTTATGTGACCATAACCCCCTAATTGTCTCCCTCTGTTGCTCCAAACCCTCTTATTTTGCTTCAGCTCTCACTTCTTTCCTCTTTGACTCATATACAGTATATATAGATATATAGAGAGAGAGAGTGGGGGAAAAAGAACAAAAATATCTGGTGATAATCCGACATTACACATTGAGCAGCCAGTGGGATAAAAGCCAATTCAAATGATCTGCAAATATCATTTTATTTGTTTCTGTGGGCGTTGATACATAGGGGGGATTAAAACTGAAGGAGGACCTATAACCCTAACAAATAATTACAAATTCTATTTATCATGTTAGCTGAGCAAAATAAACTTTACTTGCTCTATGTATATATATATATATATATATATATATATATATATATATATATATATATATATATATATATATATATATATATATATATATATATATATATATATATATATATATGACTTAATTCTAGTTTCTTTCATTCTTTTGGGATCTACAGTTAGAGCATACGGCACGAGTGGGGGAAAGCAAAATATAATTGACAGCTGAGATTTTAAATTAATTGTGTGCAGGTGTGTATTAGTGATGTGCGGGCCAGCCCGATACCCGCGGGACGGGTGGGTTCGGGCCGACATCGCACCTCCCTTTCCAACCTTACAAATGCCGACTTCCCGTTTGAACTTTTAAAGACGTGCGCCAGCTCGGGAAAAACCCGACCCGCACATCACTAGTGTGCATGTTTAAATTCTTGTGCTTAAAAATTTTAGCACTGGGTTACCTAAAACCTCCCACTAGATGGCGAGACAAGTTGTATTGACTAGTGACAGTGGTTCCGAACAACAACAGAATCATCTCGCACAACCATATTGCCCTCACTGGGTGGCCTTTGCTGCATTGATCCTTTTTATGGGACATAAATATCCTCCCGCTATCTGTCTACAATATCCTGTAATGTACTTGTATAGAGTAATCATGTCCCCTCGCTAGTGCTTTTTTTTTCCTAAAGAAAACATTAAGGCCTTAAGCAATTTGTATTAAATCCAGTTTCTTCCCATAGAGAGAAATAGCACAACAGTGTGTAATTATTACCACGAGGGCTGTTGTATTGATTTCTATAGACAAATATGGCAAGTCTCCCTTTTAAATATGGTAATGGTAATGCCTGTAATGGAAGCCCTGTGCATGGGCTTTAGATAGGCTGCATATTTAAGAGAATCTTTGTATGTAAGAAATAAGGTCAGATTGATTTGATCTAAAGGTTGGATTTTTTGGAGAAGTAAACCCAAAATCACATTCATCCATCAGCAGGAACCACACTCAATGCAGTTTTGTTCTCCAGAGCTCAGAAGGGATATCACTGGAATAGATTAGACAATTGTCCCTCCAAGCTTGTAATGTTTCTGTTCTTTTAATACAGGGACCATCGCCATATTGCCATAGAATCCCCCCCTTCCTTCTGCGTATATCCCGTGTATCTGCTTCCCATAATCAGCTCTGCTCTGATCAGGGCCCCTGCAGCCATAAAGCAAGGAACTGTAAAGCCATACATTTATTCTGCTGCTATTTGCTACTTGTCTTTCTACTCAGGCCTGCTCTGCCCATTATCCGCTTTATTGAACTGCTATTGGCAGAATGGTTAGAGAGGTTGAATTCTTGTGACCAATCAGATAGTTCATTAATCGCATACTCAAAGGCAACAAATACGCAATAAATCAGCAATCACGCACAGTGGTTTTTGAATTATTTTGCCTTTTTCTTCTGTCTCTTTACAGCTTTCAAATGGGGGTCACTGACCCCATCTAAAAACAAATGCTCTGTAAGGCTAAAAATGTATTGTTATTGCTACTTTTTATTACTCATCTTTCTGTTCAGGCCTCTCCTATTCATATTCCAGTCTCTTATTCAAATCAATGCATGGTTGCTGTGGTAATTTGGACACTAAGGGGCAGATTTATCAAGGGTCGCATTTCGAAGTTAAAAAACTTCTAAATTCGACCATCGAGTTGGCCAAATTTGATAGTCAAAGTTTTCTTTTTGAATTTTTGGCAGTTTTCAGTCAAAGTAAAATCGAATCCTCGAACGATCGGACTTTCTCATCTCTCAACCTGCCATTACCCATTCAGATCAAATAAAGTAGAAAAGAACAGATCAGCCAAAGTTCTGCCCCTGACAGCAATCGTACGAGAGTTATGTCTGACAAAAGCTGGTGACAGTCTCCCACTGAAAGTCGTACCATCGGCAATAAATGCAGAGATATTATCAGCAGCCGACAGAAATCTTTTAGCCTGTCTGATCGACCAAATGACGATCTGCGCCGGACGAAAAATGTCGGGACTCTCCACACACGGTCTGAAAATCGTACGAATTCTCGATTCGTACAATCGGATCTTTGTGTCTATGGCCAGCTTTAGTCAGGACTGGGAGAGGGAGGGTATTTGCCCTTTGAGGGAAAATGTGCAAAGGTGGCCATACACTGGCAGTAGGGTTGCTACCTTTGACCTCAGCAAAAACCAAAAATGGGGACAGGATGATGGCATCAGCGGCAGAGCAGTGACATTTGGGGGCATACTTGTACCTTGTGTGGCTAGGGTTGTGACTTCAGAAGTGGTTATTGGTGAGATTATTGTTCGGGTTTCACAAGACTGAAACCCAAACAGGCAGTTGGGACCCGAACCAAACCATACCTCCCAACATTTGGAAAATAGAAAGAGGGAAAAAAAGATTTGCTGTGCAAAATTCTTTAACTACACCCATTTTAAGGCCACACCCCATAAATACCATAACTATTTTACAAAATGTGTCCGGTTATGGAAAGGTTTTATGTGTTATTACAGTTTTGTTAATGAAGGTGAATTGCCCTTTAAGATGCAAGTCACAGTTTCCCCAAGAGACCTGCTTATTTTAAATAATTACAATTGTATCTTTGCTTATCTTAAATTGTTACAAATGTATCTAAGCGCACATAGGAACTGGCTGTTCAGTGCAGTAGATCAAAGAGAAAGTAGGGACATTTCAGTAACAATCCGGGTTGAGCTGTCAAAATCGAAATTGTCCCGTGTAAAACAGGACAGTTGGGAGCTATACTATACCAAACTGTTTGGGTCACCACTGAACAGGTGCCAACCCTAACTGGCAGATTCTAGCTGCCGATGTGGCCCCTTCAGTCTTGGCTGCTCATCTGCCTTTGTATGGGGCACTCCGAGGGGTCTAACTAACCGATATCTGGCCAAAAATTTATATTGATCCAGCAGGATTAAAAATGCCATGAGGCAAGGCTGGCATCGTTTGTTGACGCACTCCTGCCTCAATAGTCTGTATCCCTGTCATTATCAGGAAAATATTCCCTCATTACCTAGGCTCAAATTGAAAAGCAGATCTTTTAAATCTACAGCCAGCTAAATTGTTAAAGGAATCGTTCAGTGTAAAAATAAAAACTGGGTAAATAGATAGGCTGTGCAAAATAAAACATGTTTCTAATATAGTTAGTTAGTCAAAAATGTAAAGTATAAAGGCTGGAGTGAATTGATGTATAACATGTCAGTCAGAACACTACTTCCTGCTTTTCAGCTCTCTTGGTTTATACTGACTGGTTACCCTGGTTACCAGGCAGTAACCAATCAGAGACTTGAGGGGGGGCCACATGGGTCATATCTGTTGCTTTTGAATCTGAGCTGAATGCTGAGGATCAATTGCAAACTCACTGAACAGAAATGTACCATGTGGTCCCCCTTCAAGTCGCTGACTAACTCAGAGTTATAGAGCTGAAAAGCAGGAAGTTGGATTCTGGCTGTTTTATTAGACATCTGTTCACTCCAGCCTTTATATATTACATATTTGGCTAACTAACTATATTAGAAACATTTTTTATTTTGCACAGCCTATCTATTTACACAGTTTTTATTTTCACACTGAACTGTTCCTTTAAAGGAGAACTATACCCCCAAAATAAACACTTAAGCAACAGATGGTTTACATCATATTAAGTGGCATATTAAAGAATCTTACCAAACTGGTCTATATATTTAAGTAAATCTTGCCCTTTTATATCTCTTGCCTTGAACCCCCATTTTGTGATGGTCTGTGTGCTGCCTCAGAGATCACCTGACCAGAAATACTACAACACTAACTGTAACAGGAAGAAGTGTGGGAAGCAAAATACAGAACTCTGTCTGTTAATTGGTTCATGTGACCTAACATATATGGTTTGTTGGTATGTTTGTGTGCACCATGAATCATACGATCCCAAAAATTACAATTTTCTATTTAGGATTACCCAATGGCACATACTACTAGAAAAGTATATTATTATGAAAATTGTTTATTTACACGAAGCAGGGTTTTACATATGAGCTGTTTTATGCAATATATTTTTATAGAGACCTACATTGTTTGGGGGGGGGGGTGTAAATAGTATGACTATATAGTTACTGGGCACATAGAGAGTCAGTCAGGGATCTAGCAAGTGGTGAATACACCAGCTCCTGAGGTCCTAGAGATCACATGGGGGATCACATGACAGTGACATCACAGATGATCTTTTCCCCACTAGGAAGTAGTATCGTATGGAGGGGTGGGGCTGCTGAGACTTGCCGTTTCCTTGTGCTCCTGAGCTTCCTATGAATGAGCTTCACTGAACAGTCAGAGGCCACAGCTAAGTGATCACACGGTAAGGGGAGCAACCGACGGGGAAGGATGGCTGCAAGGGAGGGATACATTGTTCTGGGGGCTGATAATGGGGGGTAATAACTCCTCTCCTTGCAGTCGTACACACCTCACTCATATATTTATATATATATATCTGTAATGGAAGCAGCTTATTGACTGAGGAACAGGAAGGAACTCCCTTCAGACAGTGTAATCACGACTAGATCAATCAACCCTCCAGCTGTCACTTCTAAACTACTACTCCCAGCATCCCCTAACAGCACGCCGATATTTGTAGTTTAACAACAGCTGTTAACATGTGCTTTTACATAAAAACAGCGTGATCTGTAATTAATGGCATTATTCTGTGATAACCACTATCCCCAATCCAGAGCTGTATTAGCAGTTATGAACAGACTGGACTCCTCCACAAGCAACACAGCATTGAAAATACCTTTACATTCAGAAGAAAGGGGAACAATGAAAGCAATGTAATTCTAAGCAGCTTTCCCATATTCATTCATTATACGTTTATAGAAAGCTCTGAATTATGGGAAGGCAATCTCCTGTAGACTCCACTTTAATCAAATAATTCTAGTTTTTAAAAATGATTTCCTTTTTCTCTGTAATAATAAAACAGTACCTTTACTTTATCCCAACTAAGATATACAGTATTTATTTAGTGCTTATTGGAAGCAAAATCAGTTTATTGGGTTTATATAACGTTTACACGATTTGTAGTAGACTTAAGTTATGAGGATCCAAATTACGGAAAGATTCATTATCCAGAAAACCCCAGGTCCCGAGTATTCTGGATAACAGGTCCCATACCTGTATCTTGTAGTTGATCCCAACTAAGATATAAACATCCTTATTGGAAGCAAAACCAGGCTATTCTGTTTAATTCATGTTTTAATGATTTCGTTAGTAGATGTAAAGTGTGGAGATCCAAATTACAGAAAGGCCCCTTATCTGGAAAACCCCGTGAGCATTCTGTATAACAGTTCCATACCTGTAATTGCTATTGAAAAATCTGTCTGGCTGACACTCCTAGTTCTGATTCCTGAAGCAATAACTCAGAACCAAAAGGCAGAAATAAATAAACAGATAAAAACTATTTTGTGTAGTTTTTTTTAAACATTTGCCTTCTTCTTTTGACTCTTTCCAGTTTTCAGATGGGGAGGTGGGTCACTGACTCCATGTAAAAATCAAATGCTCTGTAAGGCTACACATTTATTTTTATTGCTATTTTTATTACTCATATTTCTATTCAAGGCCTCTCCTATTCGTATTCCAGTTTCTAATTCAAATCAATGCATGGTTGCTAGTGTAACTTGGACCCTAGCAACCAGATTTCTGAAATTGAAAACTGGAGTGTTGCTGAATAAAAAGCTAAAAAAACACAAATAATAGAAACTGATTGCAAATTGTCTCAGACTATCACTCTCTAAAGTTTATGTAAAGGTGAACAACCCCTTTAACAAATTACCCCATAGTCGTTTATACTCGTCCGTCTCAATTTTCTGCCTGTTATCCATGGCAACAATCCACTGTTCAAGAATCATTATTTACTTGGCAAACAGTTCTTTATAAGTTTGTATCAACAACCAGACAACCACTAGTCGTTTATTCTGAATGTATGGTGTTCTGAACAATGATTTGCTTTCTGTTGTTTAACTAGTTTGTTTATCATGGCCAAGAGTGATGTAAGCATAAAGTTAAACAAGCTTCCTATATACTAACAGTAACAAGGAACATTTGTAGACATACTACCATCTCCTATTTTAGTTCTCATTCTGCTATATACCATACCTCCCAACTGTCCCGTTTTTCATGGGACAGTCCTGATTTTGACAGCTCAACCTGCAGTCCCGGATTGTTACTGAAATGTTCCGACTTTCTCTTTGATCTCCTGCATTGAACAGCCAGAAAAATAGACAGTTTCTAAAATTTAATTGGTTTTTGGCAGAGAGCCCAGAATACGTGGCAGGTACACTTAGATACATTTGTTACCATTTAAGATAAGCAAAGAAATAATTGTATCAATTTAAGATAAGCAGGTCTCTTAGGGAAACTGTGACTTGCAGCTTAAAGGGCAATTCACCTTTATAAGCAAAACTGTAATAACACATAAAAACATGTTGTAAAATGTACATGATAATTAGGGGGTGTGGACATAAAATGGGCGTAGTCAAAATGTTCGCCACACTCTGTGTGGCAAAACTTCTTGTCCCTCTTTTTATTTTCAAATTGTTGGGAGGTATGATATATATTTATTATTAATGGCCTTCACACTCCAATGGTATAAAAATACTGCAGGTATTTGTCTTCCGAAGTCGCCCGAAGTTTCCCCATGAGGCAACTTCAGATGACTTCAGAAAATGAAGTGCTCTGAGTGCCTTCCCGCTGGCGATTTTCATTATAAACGGTGGAAGGCAGTTCGGGGAGATTAGTTGCCCCGAAGAACAAGAGATTTGTCGCCGGGCGGCTAATCTCGCCGAATCTGCCATTGTACTGGAAAAAAAAAAAAGGTAGTGTACCAACACCCACGATTCAAGGCCTGTGCCACGGCCTCTGTCCCTTAGAGGCTAGAGCAGCTGCAAATTCTTTCAGGTTGTGGACAATCAGGCTCAACAACTGCAAATACTGTGTTGCAAGTTTATTTAACACAACATGTTTCGAGCGGTGGAAAAAGAGCCACCGCTCGAAACATGTTGTGTTAAATAAACTTGCAACACAGTATTTGCAGTTGTTGAGCCTGATTGTCCACAACCTGAAAGAATTTGAATCTGCCATTGTGTCTCTGCCCTAACACAAATCCAGAGACACAATGCTGAGTGAAGCCAAACAGGTTAAATGACCTAAGTAAATATGCACTGTTGACACTTGCACTAATGTGACTTTTGCAGGAGTGTGAGCATGTCTCCCAATGAGCTGACCTATCTTGCTATCCTGCTCGGTTCCGCACCACTTGGATTTCTCTTCAAGAATGGAAGTGAGTAACCAGTTTTTTTTGTTCAGTCTATAGATTTTTAAAAAGCTAGCTATGCTCTGTTTGTTGCCACTTAAAGGAGAAGTGCACCATAGTAAGGCGTCCAAACTTTTCCTGTAATTTGTCACTTATAGTAGATTGATCGAATTCAACTGCTGATTGGTAACTGCATTGCAGTTTAGCACATATGTAAGTAAATCAGACCCTCTGTGTATTGATCAGGCCCAGATTTGCCAGTCAGGCTCCCCAAGGCCAAGCCCCCTTTGATGGTCCATCTGCCCCCACACTCTCGCTTGGCTCGCTTCTGCTCCCCTTTGTGAATACACACTCCTCCAGTTTCTGGACCATGCACAGGAGATTTATTATACTGCGCACCTAATTCTACAATATTCATAAATGTAGAAGAAACTGGGTGTATTGTCGCATTTGGCTGGGCTGTATGTGGCCTTTTCACAAATCTGGGCCTGATACTGATTGCTTATTTGCTCTCCTAGACTATGATAAATCAGTATTTTCCTTTACCTGTAACTTTGTTATAAACTGGGAGGGGGGGATTGACCAAAAAGCTGGACCTTCAAGGGATGAATGAGCTGCAAACGTCACTGAGGAAGTCCATTAGACCACTCCATGACAAAGCTCTTATCTCTTTCATTAGTAGCAAATGAATATTTTATTTAGAGCTAGATATAATTACCTGCGGGGATGCGTGAGAGCTGATAAAGGACTTGTAAAGCCCAGGACCTGTAACACAAGCTTAGTGTTTATTTCACAGGTCAAAGTAAAAGCTCAGCCAGGGAAAAAGGATCAGAATAGGCTAACAGGGAATTAATTTGCTAACAAGGCAGGTGTAAAAACCTGGCCATACAAAGTGCCATCTGGTTGGCCATACAAAGTGCCATCTGGTTGGCCATACAAAGTGCCATCTGGTCCAACATTAGAGGTTAAAGAATTGCTTTATAGCTTAGCTCTTCTCTATCATAAGTATTATGGAAATATGTGAAGGGAGTATTGGGGGCAGTAGTGATTAGGGTTGCCACTTTTTTAAAAAAAAAATTACCGGGGGGCGGAAAGGAAAGGGGTGGGGTGTGACACAAAAAGGGGCAGAGCCGATGAGGGCGGATCCATGTGGAGTAGTGTCACAAAAGGGGCGGGGCCACCACCCAAAGCCAACGAAAATGTAAGTTTTCATCGGCGGGCAGGGAATTTTGTAAATGGTATTACAAATTACCGGCAGCTACATTGCCCGTAAATTTGTAATACCGGCCCTGGCAGGTGTTTTACCGGCTAGGCCGGTAAAATACCGGCTGGGTGGCAACCCTAGTAGTGATACAGATTTGATCCGTGTGTGGGTGGTGGGAAGCAAACAATAGGATCAGTGCATTAAAGCAGCCCCACCTGAGGGGCCCACCCAACAGCCATAGGCAGTTTGTGCCCAAATTATTTGTTGGAGAGCAAGTGCCTGGGGGGAAAGTAGGGGCTACGATAAGCCATTTAGTAGCCCCTATGTGGAGTGACTGTGATTACAGGAGACTCTGTTTGGCAGTAGACCTGGTTCAAGCCTGTAATAAAAAAATAATCACCTGCTTTGAGGCCACTGGGAGCAACATCCAAGGGGTTGGAGAGCATCATGTTACTTATGAGCCACTGGGGATCACTCATATAGACTATTCATTATGTTCTACTAATCATTTTTAGGAACACGTAACATAAGTGATAATAAGCCTTGTGCAGGGATTGGGTATATTTTCCCTTTAAGCATAACTGATTGTGGCTCATGTACAGCACTATTTTATCTATAGCACAGATCAGAAGTAGTGACACTAATTATTGATTGCATGTGACTAAGCGTAATACAGAAATGGGACAAGAGAGCCCAGCAGTGTGTCCAGTGGGAGCCATCTAGCAACTCCAGCTAAAGCTTTTGAATGATCTAAAGCATTTACAATAATAACTTTTAAATGAAGTTGAGCCAATATCCCCCCCCCCCGCTATTAAATTATAGTGCAATGTTTCTGCGGCTACAATAAATCCATATAACGAAGTCTGAACAATATTGTGTCTGTGTTTTATCATCATCGTTATTATTATTATTATTATTAACAACACATATTTATAAAGCAACATCATATGCCACTGTACTGTATAATAAATGAAATGGCTGAATACACTGATCGTACAGATTATATTCACACAGTAAAGAGGGACTACAAATAATGAAGGTGTTGAAGTAGTCAAAAAAATTGATTGTAATTATAGCAATTAGTCAATAAGTAAAAGAAGAGAATACTTGAGGTCCAGTGTACATGGCCCCTGTTAAAGGGTGAAATCACAGTTGCAAACAGGAATATGGAAAGAAAAAAAGTGTTCGAAACAAATGATTATAAAAGTAAAAAGGATTTATTAGGACACAGAGAGCCAAATGCGTTTCATGCCTAATAGGGGCACTTACTCATAGGCCCTGCTCAAGAGCTTACAATCTATGAGACACCAAGTATGGGGATTTTTTGTCTACCTGGCCAAGTGAGTGTGTGTGTGTGTATATGTAGTTGACTAAATCGGTTGCTGCACTTTCCCCCTTCCCCATTTCTAGCCATTACTTCGTATTATATTTTTATTGAATTTTCCAATACAGTACAGCATAATAAACGTATATTTTCGTAGATACAATAGAATGACTCTGTACTTTTTATATCAAGGAGGGAAAAAAAAACCTCTCTGTTTTCTTGAGGGGGGGGGAAGAGCGATTTATACCAATCTGTTTTTTTAAACGCTAACCATCTCCACCAAATGGCAGTAAAAATTGTGTTTTGTTGTTCTGTGCCCGCTGAGAGTTCCTCAAAGACATAGAGCTCCTCCATCTTTGCGAACCAGTCTGATTATTGTTGATATTTTGCTGCATTAAATAGATATGGTTCTAGGGAGTTTTTAAAAGTGGAGATAGGTTTCTCTACGTGGAATAACCAGTAGTATGCCTGATGTCTATCTAACATACAGTACTTCAGATAGAGTAATTATTTCATCCCAATATGTCTTTATTAATGGGCATTCCCAAAAAATGTGTATCATGGTGCCCTTTGCCTCCAGCATTAATCAGAGATCTGAGGGGATAAGCGTTGGAGCTTTGCAGGTGTTTGTACTATCTGATGAGGATTTTATAATTCAACTGTTGGAGGCGACTGCACCTAGAACTGCGGAGAAGTTTTAGCACAAGATTGTTCTTGTTCCTCTGACAATGCAAGGTTTAGCTCGGTGTTCCATGCATGGATCACGTATAAATCATGGTAATGTTGTGCCTAGGTGGGTCATCTAAAGTGCAATATGTTTTAAAGGAATTGTTCAGTGTAAAAATAAAAACTAGGTGAATAGATAGGCTGTGCAAAATAAAAAATGTTTCTAATATAGTTAGTTAGCCAAAAATGTAATGTATAAAGGCTGGAGTGATTTGATGTATAACATGTCAGTCAGAGCACTATTTCCTGCTTTTCAGATCTCTTGGTTTACACTGACTGGTTACCCTGGCTACCAGGCAGTAACCAATCAGAGACTTGAGGGGGGGGGGCACATGGGTCATTTCTGTTGCTTTTGAATCTGAGCTGAATGCTGAGGGTCAATTACAAACTCACTGAACAGAAATGTACCATGTGGCCCCCCTTCAAGTCGCTGACTAACTCAGAGTTATAGAGCTGAAAAGCAGGAAGTTGGATTCTGGCTGTTTTATTAGACATCTGTTCACTCCAGCCTTTATATATTACATTTTTGGCTAACTAACTATATTAGAAACATTTTTTATTTTGCACAGCCTATCTATTTACCCAGTTTTTATTTTCACACTGAACTATTCCTTTAAATGTTGATAATGGACGTGAAAGTGTTTTAGCTCCTCCTAGGGTATGGAAGTAGCGAGTGATTTGTGTACATTTTAGGTGGTCAAGGGTAGTGAAGGGTTTGAAATTGTGAAATTGTTGCTTACTAATGAGTTCGCCCTTTTCCATAAAATGTATTATTTGTAGGTTTCCTTGTATGAACCAATGTTGAAAGTATCCTGGTTTAAAGGTGGCCATACACGGATAGATCCGCTCGTTTGGCGATGTCGCCAAACGAGCGGATCTCCCTCCGATATGCCCACCTTGAGGTGGGCAATATCGGGCTGATCCGATCGTGGGCCCTAGGGCCCAACGATCGGATCCTAGCGTTCGCCAAACGGGCGGTCGGATCGCGGGACCGCATCAACGAACAGATGCGGCCACGATCCGACGGGATTTTTAATCCCATCCGATCGAGATCTGGCCGACTTTCGGCCAGATCTCGATCGGGGAAGCCCGTCGGGGGCCCCCATACACGGGCCAATAAGCTGCCGACACGGTCTGTCGGCAGCTTTTATCGGCCCGTGTATGGCCACCTTTAGGCTAACTGGGAAGGTTGGGTTGTTTAAAAGTGGCATAAGTAACGATGGGTATTTAGTTGGAAAATATGTTGTTTTCAGTTTGTCCCATATCTTTAGTGTGTATGATACCAATGGGTGGTCTTTTTGTAATAATCTTCTATGTATGTTGTCTTTCTAGCCATTACTGAGCTCAGGGGACCGACAAACAGATATTGCAGATCTTGCATTTGGTAAAATGTGTTCTACTAATGATGATAATTGCAGAACAAATGGCTAATTTCCCTCTCTCTCTCTTTATCTGTCAGGCCCACAAGTAAAACAGCGAGGATCAGCGGCAGTTGGAGTGGCTCTCACATTGATAACCTGTCACATCCACAGCCTGCATTCTGCCATCACTATCCTGGGCACATGGCTCATCATAAAAATACTCCCCAGGTGTGTTACATGCTCCAGCCACTGTCATGTCACTTCCATCAGGCACAACGCTATGAATGTTATGCTAAAACAAGCCACAGGCAGCTGTAAGAAGAAAGACTTTGTGTGCATTTATTTTTTTAACTCCATATTTAATAGCTATTCCAACCTATCTGCTTTATTGGCCGGTAATACTGGGAGGTGTAGTTCACCAAAATTAAAGGGCAAATTGTCAGTTTTCCTGAATGAAATAATGTACAAATGCTTTTTTGTATTTCTTCCATTTGCTTTCAGATCCTGCCACTTCCCCACACTGGGCTGGACCTTCACCTACCTGCTCTTCTTCAGGACTATAACGTACTTTGATATTCCAGCACCAACCCCATTTACCAATGCAGTTCAGCTGCTTTTAACATTAAAGGTGAGCCTGGGCTATCCATATGTCTCCTAGGCATGATAAATAGTATATTTATACATAGTATTTACTGAAGTACTGATTGTGTACGGGACATTAAACACAGACTTTTCTTTGCTTATTTTGTTTAGTATAGGGGAAATACTTCAGCCACTGCTCCTATAACTTTCTTATTCTCATATTAATGGGATGATGGATTCTTATTTGATGGATACAAGGAAGCATAAATATCATTTGAAACACCTTTGTAGAAAGCAGGGTAGTGGTGGGAGTAAACATTGCATTTATAGTTTTATCTAATATTAAAGCCTAATTTAAGGGCCACTATAATGTCATTTTTATATGTAAATTCAGGGCCTCTCTAACTTACTCCCATATGGGTTGTATAAGGGAAACGTATAGGGGTGGTTCACCTTTGAGTTAACTTTTAGTATGTTATAGAATGGCCAATTCTATGCAACTTTTCAATCGGTCTTCATTATTTCTTTTTTTATAGTTTAAGTATTTGCTTTCTTCTTCTGACTCTATCCAGCTTTCAGATGGGGGTCATTGACCCCATCTAAAAAACAAATGTTCAGAAAGGCCACAAGTTTTATTGCTACTTTTTATTACTCATCTTTCTATTCAGGCCTCTCCTATTCATATTCCAGTCTCTTATTCAAATCAATTTCGTTTTTCGTGGTTCTCTATAGCAGGAACAACTGCCTATATGATTTCATATCCTGTACAGAGATCTAGCATTAATGTATAGTTGTGTAATAAGCTCAATTGTGCATCAAACAGAGGACATTGTCATATTGTATACCAGCTCAATGTCTTATCTTTTCCATAGGCCCTGCCCATCCCCTACCTGCAGCATTCAGTCAGGCCACATGCTAATGCCACTAAATACAAGAGAAGGATGAACCATCCTTATAACCAGGTCCATAAAGGAGAACTAAAGCTTAACTAAAGAAGTAGCTGGAAATGTTGTACATTATGTTTTGGACTTCTGTACCAGCCCAAGACAACTACAGCCCTTTAGCAGGAAAGATTTGTGTCTCCAAAGATGCCCCTGTAGCTTCCCATCTTTTTTGCTGATTCACTGCACCTGCTCTGTGCTGCTGTCACTTACTGAGCTTAGGGACCCACTTGTACACATAGAATATGAATGTCACAATATAAGGCTGATTAGTAATTAATATAGATAATTACTACATGGCAGCACAGAAACCAGTGCAATTAGCATCAGAATTTAATAATCAGCCCTGTAGCATCAGTTTATATTACAGACCAACCTCATTTTCTGCTGGATAATTAGTGACGACCCCTAAGCTTAGCTTCTCAACAGCTGCTCAGAGCCCACTGAGCATGTGAGTGTCACAGACACTTTCCAAGATGGTGACCCCCTGTGACAGTTTGAAGTCCTGGATCATTGCTGCTATTGAGAGGCTGAAACGTTAGGCTGGTGCAATAAGTTCAGGATATTAAATATGGCATTTTTAGCCACATTCATTTTTAGGGTTTAGTTCTCTTTTAAAGGGATATTATAATGACCAATTCTGAACGATGTATGTATTTTATGTTAAAGAACAAGCATTCTGGTACCGGGAGTTACTGTGGGGCTCATTTATAAACACTGGCCAAATTTGCACCTGGGCAGTATCCCATAGCAACCAATCAGTGATTAGCTTTTTTCAGTCTGCAAGTTAAAGACTAAAAGCAATCATCTGCTTGGTTGCCATGGGTTACAGCCCAGGAGCAAATTTGCCCATTGTTTATAAATGACCCCCACTGTGTCTTTGATGATTTAAAGCTTTAGAAGGCTGAGATTTCCTACATGAAGCAGTATGACACTTAGTTATGCTTAGTTACAAATATTGTACATTTTCCTGTATCTGCATTCTACAGTTTAATAGGGTCAATAATGACAACCATAATACCGACCGTCATTATCTGTGTTTACCAGTTGAAAATAATGCTCTAGTTCTCTGCCCTAACCCCCCGGCTGATAACAATTTCACGTAATAACTCCTGAATGAATGTAAGTACAGTCTCGATTCACTTGCTCTTTTGTTGCAGTTGGTGAGTTTAGCAAATGAAGTGCAGGACTTTTACCGAGCGAAAAAACAGGAGGTGACGTCGTTTTCAAAGCCCTCGGCAATCAGCACGATTCCCAGCATTCCGAGTCTGCGGGAAATGTTTTACTACAGCTACTGTTATATTGGATTGATGACAGGTACACCTGAATGGGGAGAGGCTTCTCTTGGCCTTTACATTTCATATTCTTTTAGTTCTGACTGCGTTTAGGAGCACTGTACCTGCAAAAGCCATGCAAATACACCTTGATGATGATTAAACCTAATGCGGGAGACGGAGTCACCTGTTACTTTGCAGTATGGCATCCAGGTCTGGACTGAGAATTAAAATAGGCCCTGGCATTTCACGTACACAAAGGCCCAATCAGCCCACACAGAGGCCCAATCAGCCACCACCAGCCCACTCAATACTGACTTTGTATGGGACCTTATAGCAGCCCATCTGGCATTTGCCAGAACCCACAGATTGCCAGTCCGGGCCTGATGGCATCTCCCCTTTATTTTGGTGGTTATTGATTGACAAAAATGGATTCAACGTTGTCCACAGGAGCTCCTTATCTTACATTTTGTTAGGCCATCTTTTGAGTGCCAGTGACACTGCACATGCTCAGAGTGCTCCGGGTTACTAAGCTCACGAGCCTTTGAAAATGAAGCTGATGCTACAGGCCTGATTAATAAATTCTGATGCAGAAGGACAGCCCTATGGAGAGCGGTAATAACATGATAGACTTACACCAGCCGCCACCAGGCTCTGTACCTTACAATCGTTTTTAATCTGGAGCAGGTATTCCTCAAACGCAAATGCTTTCTGATAGAACACTATGGGGCGTGATTTAGCTCTCCTTATCGCTCTAGCACTCATCTGTGGGCATTAAAGGGGTTGTGCGCCTTTAAATTAACCTTTGGTACGATGTAGAGATTTGCAATTTGCAATTCGTTTTAATTCTTTATTATTTATGTGTTTTTTTTTGTTGAGTTATTTGGTTTTTTATTCAGCAGCTCTACAGTTTGCACTTTCAGCAATCTGGTTACTAGGGTGCAAATTACCCTAACAACCATGCATTGATTTGAATAAGAAATAGAATAAAATTGAAAGATGAATAATAAAAAGTAGCGATTACAATAACTTTGTAGCCTTATAGAGCATTTGTAAAATAAAAAACAAATAATTAAAAAAAAACTATATTTATAAAAAAAAAACATGAAGGCCGATTGAAAAGTTGCCAGTAACCTGTAAAATACTAAAAGTTAATTTAAAGGGGTGGTTCACCTTTAAGGTTATTATGTTATAGAACGGCCAATTCTAAGCAACTTTTCAATTGGTTTTCATTATTTTTTATAGTTATTTGCCTTTTTCTTCTGACTTTTTTGCAGCTTTCAAATAGGCGTCGCCGACTCCCTTCTAAAAAAACAAATGCTCTGCAAGACTACAAATTGTTATTGTTACTTATTATTACTGATCCTTCTATTCAGGCCTCTCCTATTCATATTCCAGTCTCTTATTCAAATCAATGCATAGTTGCTAGGGTCATTTGGACCTTAGTTACCAGATTGTTTAAGATGCAAATTGAAGAGCTGCTGAATAAAAAGCTAAATAACTCAAAAACCTTCAATAATAAAAAATGAAAACCATAGCAAATTGTCGCAAATTATCACTGTCTACATCATACTAAAAGTTATCTCAACCCCTTTAAAGGTAAACCACCCCTTTCATGAATGAGGCTCATGGTTTAATATGTTTAGACCTATTCTTTGTTGAGCTTTAGTTCTCCTTGAGTTCCTAAACGTAATGTATATCCAGTGAACACAATGTAAGTGAAAAATAAATGTCCCAATAGTAAATATTTTATATATTCTGAATTCCAGGTCCCTTTTATCGCTACAAGACCTACTATGACTGGCTGCACCAAATCGACCCGGCCTCTATCCCAAGCTGGAAGCCACTGGTTTCCAGGCTTAAACCAGCTCCAGTGTTTGGAGTCCTGTTCCTTATAGCTTCCCAGTACTTCCCTCTGGATTATGTGAAGACTGATGAATTCTACGAGCAGGCTTTCCTGTATCGTCTCTTCTATATGGTCCCCACCTTCTTCATCTTCCGTATGCGATTCTACGTAGCCTGGATATTTGCTGAATGCGGCTGTATTTCTGCTGCGTTTGGAGCCTATCCTGTTTCAGCTAAATCACGGTCTGGAGGAGGGCCAACCGTGGAATATGCTCCATTAGAGAGGTAGGAGGGGAGCACCTTGAGGGCTACTAAATTTAATTAATCAAACAACTGATTATGATGTGTAATTTTGATTACATTTCTAATTTAAAGGGGATGCAATAATGTACCTTCACTAGTACAGGTATGGGATCTATTATCCAGAATGCTTGGGACCTGGGGTTTTCTAGATAAGGGATCTTTCCATTGGATCTCCATACCCTATACTTAAAATCATATAAAATTATTTTATAATTACAGAGAAAGGGGAAAGGGAAGGGCATTTGCTTAAAGGGGTTTATCAACTTTGAGTTAACTTTTAGTATGATGTAGAGGGTGATATTCTGAGACAATTAACATTTGTTTTTTGATTTTTAATCGTTTGTGGTTATTAAGCGTTTTACTCTGCAGTTCTGCAGATTGCAGTTGCAGCAATCTGGTTGATCTGGTCCAAATTAAGTTAGCAACCATGCATTGGCTTGAACAAGAGACTGGACTATGAATAGGAGAGGCCTGAGTAGAAAGATGAGTAATAAAAAGTAGCAATGACAATACATTTGTAGCTTTACAGAGCATTTGTATTTTGGGGTCAGTGACCTCTATTTGAAAGCTGGAAATGGTCCTAAGAAAAAGGCAAATAATTAAAAAAATCTATAAAAATAAATAATGAAGACCAATTGAAAAGTTGTTTAGAATTGGCCATTCTATAACATAGTAAAATGTAACCACCTCTGTTAAAATGGACTTTCCCATAATTTGGAGCTTTTTGAATAACAGGTTTCCGGATAGGGATCCCATACCTGTAAGAGTCCCTTTTACATTCATGGGAAATACACAACTCTTGCCTAAAGATTCTTTGATATCCATTATTTTATTTATATTTTATTTGTCTAATGCATTTTCTGCTTTGTCCCAAAACAGAAACGCTGAGGGGGCTAAGGTGGAGCTGGAGTACGACTATGAGACAATAAAGAACATCGACTGCTATGGGGCAGATTTCTGTGTTAAAGTGAAGGACGGGATGCGCTACTGGAACATGAGTGTACAGTGGTGGCTGGCACAATATATATACAAAAATTCTCCTGTTAAATCCTTGGTGTTTGGGTAAGTTGCAGAGACTCCAATTTAGCACCACAAGCTGTTACTAAATATTAAAAGTGGATCAGTAAGATAAACAGTGCTATGAATAGATCATACATTTGCTACAGCAAATCCTTTTATATATCAGATGCCATGTTTCCTAGAATGTTCACCAGGGCCACGTTCAATTAAACCTACATTATAGCATGGGGAGGGGGCACAATATTAGCCTATGGCGGATCATCTTGGATGATGTAATTAGTGGCCCAATTATTCAGACTAACTGGCCTGTGCTTATTTGTGGGAAAGTATAACGTTTGGTCTGGTATGGTTCCCGGGGTCTTTTGTTAAGAAACGTTTAAGGGACATATAGTTTCAGCCTCACCTCCTAGTATTATATTCCCCCCGTAACTTTTAGGGGTTTATTTACTAAAACTCCACTGCCCAGATTGAACTTATTTATTAATTAAAAAACTTGAATTAATCGGATCGGGGGGAAAACCCAATAAAATCGAGTGAAAACTCAAATCATTTGATTCTTGACTTTTTTCCCCGCTCAATTTTTTTTCCGTGTTTTTGCCCGAAAACCCCGGATTTTCGGGCTAAACCCAGCGCAAACCACGATAACTTCAAATTGAGATAGGTGCCTCTCCCATTGACTTATTCATGACCTCGACAGGTCTGAGAGTGCAGATTTTTGGATTCGGGCTTTTAGATCTTATTCTCATTTAACTTTAGTTAAAGAAAATGTGATTAAATATCAACACTGGCCTAAAAGCAGGTGCTTATTTTTGAATTCCAGGCTTGGAGACAAGTTTTGGTTGCATGAAACCATATGTACTGCCAAACAGAGCTTCCTATAGGCTGCCAGTCCACATAGGGAGCCAATCACAGCACTTATTTTGCAACATTTTCATGCTTTTGTTGCTCCCCAACTCTTTTTATATTTGAATGTGGCTCATGGGCAAAAAACTGTCACTAGGGGCCCTTCCAAATGTCGGCCTTTCCAACAACAAACTGGCTCTGTGAAAGATGAAGGACCACCTGCTCACATGGAGGAACATGGTTTCTTCTCATTATCCAATCAGAACTGCCTCACCTTTACCTGAGAGATATTATTCAGAGACAGCTGGAGGGCCACTTTTTGATGTACTATTGGATAATAACATATTCCTCCATGTAAACGGTGCCCTCCAGCTGTAACTTGCACAATTGCCTGTAGATACCTACTGACGGACAGCTGATACCGGCTATTGGATACTGACAAAAAAGCATGTTCTCCATGTGAGTGGTGGCCTTTATGGCGAAACTGGATCCAAAGGGTTTGCTACAAACTTAATTTTAACACATATCAATCAAGATATGCAGTGTGTCTCTTTTAACCCTTTAAGTGCCAGCAGAATTTCACATTTTGGTTACGCGAAATGCCAGCCGTTTTTAAGCATTTTGTGCTCTCTCACTTTAGGGGCATTTTCTGAGGGGAAACCTATAGTTTACCTAGGAAAACTATACATTGTTTTTTTCGGTAGAAACTGAGCTTTCTAAATCTGCCTGAGTTTTCATGTATTTCCACCTGTGCAAAAAAATTTATAGTGCTAAATAACAAAAAAAAATGAAAAATTACCATTTTTCATTGTATATCAATTTATACCAGAAAAATATTTCATTTTACAGATGAAAATCCAACTGATTTGGAAAGCCTTATGTCTCTCGAACGTGCCAATACCAGATATGTATAGTTTTAGGGAGATTTAGGATTTCTGTACAGCAAAAACTCCCGGCAGTATATTACTGAATTTTGAAAGCACTAAGGCAGAAAACGGCATGCTTTAGATTCCAAGGCAAAAAATCCTGAAACCATAGGTTTACCCCAGAAAACCATACATTTTTGAAAAGTACACATTCTGCCGATTACAAAATGGGTAACTATGTCTCTCTACTCCCAACTACCAAACAGAAAAGCTTGTCTGAACATAGCGGTTTTTCAAAATAAAATTCAAAATTTTGAAAAATCATTTCAAAGGTTTTATTTTGCTGCTCCGCATATCCCAAACTATATTACGTACCAAGAAAAAGCACCTGAAATATGATTGCCAGGGGTCCACTGAACAGTTTGATATCCATTATGCATAGGTTTACCAAAGTATCTGGCATTTAGAGACACAAATATGAAGTTAGCGCATCCAAATTGTTCAGGACTTTACTTCAGCTACTGAGAAATCAACACATTGACTGCATTTTTTGTGGGGTAAAAACACAGAAATATATGTTTACCCCCCAAACCCATATATTTTTGGAAAGAACACATTCTACAGAATCTAAAATGGGTACCCATGCCTTTCTGCTCCAAACTACTGAGTCGCAAGGCTTTCCCAAAATTGTCGGTTTTGGTGAAATATCTGAAAATTGCCTCAAAACTTCAACTTCCCAGCACCATATCACCCATGTATCATTACGTACTAAGAAAAAGCACCCTAAATATGATTGCCAGGGTTCCTCTGAACATTTTGGTGGCCATTGTTCATAAGTTTACCAAAGTATCTGGCATTTAGAGGCCCCAAAATGAAGTTAGCGCATACAAACAGTCCCGTGAGTAACTTCATCTAATGAGAAATCAACACATTGACTGCATTTTTGTGGGGTAAAAACACAGAAATATATGTTTACCCCCCAAAACCCATATATTTTTGGAAAGTACACATTCTACAGAATCTAAAATGGGTACCCATGCCTTTCTGCTCCAAACTACTGAGTCGCAAGGCCTTCCCACAATTGTCGGTTTTGGTGAAATATCTGAAAATTGCCTCAAAGCTTCAACTTCTCAGCACCATATCACCCATGTATCATTACGTACTAAGAAAAAGCACCCTAAATATGATTGCCAGGGTTCCTCTGAACATTTTGGTGGCCATTGTTCATAAGTTTACCAAAGTATCTGGCATTTAGAGGCCCCAAAATGAAGTTAGCGCATACAAACAGTCCCGTGGGTAACTTCAGCTAATGAAAAATCAACACATTGACTGCATTTTTGTGGGGTAAAAACACAGAAATATATGTTTACCCCCAAAACCCATATATTTTTGGAAAGTTCACATTCTACAGAATCTAAAATGGGTACCCATGCCTTTCTGTTCCAAACTACTGAGTCGCAAGGCTTTCCCACAATTGTCGGTTTTGGTGAAATATCTGAAAATTGCCTCAAAGCTTCAACTTCTCAGCACCATATCACCCATGTATCGTTACGCACCAAGAAAAAACACCCTAAATATGATTGCCAGGGTTCCTCCAAACAGTTTGGTGGCCATTGTTCATAGGTTTACCAAAGTATCTGGCAGTTAGAGGCCTCAAAATGAAGTTAGCGCATACAAATAGTCCTGTGGGTAACTTCATCTAATGAAAAATCAACACATTGACTGCATTTTTGTGGGGTAAAAACACAGAAATATATGTTTACCCCCCAAACCCATATATTTTTGGAAAGTACACATTCTACCGAATCTAAAATGGGTACCCATGCCTTTCTGCTCCAAACTACTGAGTCGCAAGGCTTTCCCACAATTGTCGGTTTTGGTGAAATATCTGAAAATTTCCTCAAAGCTTCAACTTCTCAGCACCATATCACCCATGTATCGTTACGCACCAAAAAAAAACACCCTAAATATGATTGCCAGGGGTCCTCCAAACAGTTTGGTGCCCACTGTGCATAGGTTTACCAAAGTATATGGCAGTTAGAGGCCCCAAAATGAAGTTAGCGCATACAAATAGTCCTGTGGGTAACTTCAGCTAATGAAAAATCAACACATTGACTGCATTTTTGTGGGGTAAAAACACAGAAATATATGTTTACCCCCCAAACCCATATATTTTTGGAAAGTACACATTCTACCGAATCTAAAATGGGTACCCATGCCTTTCTGCTCCAAACTACTGAGTCGCAAGGCTTTCCCACAATTGTCGGTTTTGGTGAAATATCTGAAAATTGCCTCAAAGCTTCAACTTCTCAGCACCATATCACCCATGTATCGTTACGCACCAAAAAAAAAACACCCTAAATATGATTGCCAGGGGTCCTCCAAACAGTTTGGTGCCCACTGTGCATAGGTTTACCAAAGTATATGGCAGTTAGAGGCCCCAATATGAAGTTAGCGCATACAAATAGTCCTGTGGGTAACTTCAGCTAATGAAAAATCAACACATTGACTGCATTTTTGTGGGGTAAAAACACAGAAATATATGTTTACCCCCCAAACCCATATATTTTTGGAAAGTACACATTCTACCGAATCTAAAATGGGTACCCATGCCTTTCTGCTCCAAACTACTGAGTCGCAAGGCTTTCCCACAATTGTCGGTTTTGGTGAAATATCTGAAAATTGCCTCAAAGCTTCAACTTCTCAGCACCATATCACCCATGTATCGTTACGCACCAAAAAAAAACACCCTAAATATGATTGCCAGGGGTCCTCCAAACAGTTTGGTGCCCACTGTGCATAGGTTTACCAAAGTATATGGCAGTTAGAGGCCCCAAAATGAAGTTAGCGCATACAAATAGTCCTGTGGGTAACTTCAGCTAATGAAAAATCAACACATTGACTGCATTTTTGTGGGGTAAAAACACAGAAATATATGTTTACCCCCCAAACCCATATATTTTTGGAAAGTACACATTCTACCGAATCTAAAATGGGTACCCATGCCTTTCTGCTCCAAACTACTGAGTCGCAAGGCTTTCCCACAATTGTCGGTTTTGGTGAAATATCTGAAAATTGCCTCAAAGCTTCAACTTCTCAGCACCATATCACCCACGTATCGTTACGCACCAAAAAAAAACACCCTAAATATGATTGCCAGGGGTCTTCCAAACAGTTTGGTGCCCACTGTGCATAGGTTTACCAAAGTATATGGCAGTTAGAGGCCCCAAAATGAAGTTAGCGCATACAAATAGTCCTGTGGGTAACTTCAGCTAATGAAAAATCAACACATTGACTGCATTTTTGTGGGGTAAAAACACAGAAATATATGTTTACCCCCCAAACCCATATATTTTTGGAAAGTACACATTATACAGAATCTAAAATGGGTACCCATGCCTTTCTGCCCCAAACTACTGAGTCGCAAGGCTTTGCCAAATTTGGCGGTTTTGGTAAAATATTTTGAAAATTGCCTCAAAGCTTCAACTTTCCAGCATCGTATTGTCCATGTATCATTACCAGCATAAAGCATCCTAAATATAAACATAGGGGTCTACTAAACAGTTTGATGCCCAATGTGCATAGATATACCAAACTATGTGGGGCACAGAGACCCCCAAATGACAATATGTATAGACATTTTCACGGCTGACGCGCTGGCTGCTGCAATATAACCACCCGGTGTGTGTATTATGCGACATTAGACCACCTAACAGTACAGAGACCCCAGAAAACCATATATTTTCAGAAAGTACACATTCTGACGAATCCAATATGGGTAAATATGTGTTCCTACTGCAAACTGTCAAACTGCAAAGCAATGCTGAACGTAACGGTTTTTATCAAATTTCTGAAAATCGTCACAAAGCTTGAATTTTACCCCATTATATGCCCCACATTTCGTAACTTATCAGCATAAAACATCCTGAATATGAACGCCAGGGGTCTACTGAACACTTTGATGCCCAATATGCATAGATATACCAAACTATGTGGCGCACAGAGACCCCCAAATGACAATAGTGTATATACATTTTCACGGCTGACGCACGCTGGCTGCTGCAATATAAGCACCCGGTGTGTGTAATATGCGACATTAGACCCCCCTAACAGTACAGAGACCCCAGAAAACCATATATTTTCAGAAAGTACACATTCTGACGAATCCAAAATGGGTAAATATGTGTTCCTACTGCAAACTGTCAAACTGCAAAGCAATGCTGAACGTAACAGTTTTTATCAAATTTCTGAAAATCGTCACAAAGCTTGAAATTTATCCCATTATATGCCCCACATTTCGTAACTTATCAGCATAAAACATCCTAAATATGAGCGCCAGGGGTCTACTGAACACTTTGATGCCCAAAATGCATAGATATACCAAACTATGTGGCGCACAGAGACCCACAAATGACAATATGTATAGACATTTTCACGGCTGACACGCTGGCTGCAGCAATATAACCACCCGGTGTGTGTGTATTATGCGACATTAGACCACCTAACAGTACAGAGACCCCAGAAAACCATATATTTTCAGAAAGTACACATTCTGACGAATCCAATATGGGTAAATAAGTGTTTCTACTGCAAACTGCCAAACTGCAAAGCAATGCTGAACATAACGGTTTTTATCAAATTTCTGAAAATCGTCACAAAGCTTGAATTTTACCCCATTATATGCCCCACATTTCGTAACTTATCAGCATAAAACATCCTGAATATGAACGCCAGGGGTCTACTGAACACTTTGATGCCCAATATGCATAGATATACCAAACTATGTGGCGCACAGAGACCCCCAAATGACAATAGTGTATACATTTTCACGGCTGACGCGCGCTGGCTGCTGCAATATAAGCACCCGGTGTGTCTAATATGCGACATTAGACCCCCCTAACAGTACAGAGACCCCAGAAAACCATATATTTTCGGAAAGTACACATTCTGACGAATCCAATATGGGTAAATATGTGTTCCTACTGCATACTGTCAAACTGCAAAGCAATGCTGAACGTAACGGTTTTTATCAAATTTCTGAAAATCGTCACAAAGCTTGAATTTTACCCCATTATATGCCCCACATTTCGTAACTTATCAGCATAAAACATCCTGAATATGAACGCCAGGGGTCTACTAAACACTTTGATGCCCAATATGCATAGATATACCAAACTATGTGGCGCACAGAGACCCCCAAATGACAATAGTGTATACATTTTCACGGCTGATGCGCGCTGGCTGCTGCAATACAAGCACCTGGTGTGTGTAATATGCGACATTAGACCCCCCTAACAGTACAGAGACCCCAGAAAACCATATATTTTCAGAAAGTACACATTTTGACGAATCCAATATGGGTAAATATGTGTTCCTACTGCAAACTGTCAAACTGCAAAGCAATGCTGAACGTAACGGTTTTTATCAAATTTCTGAACATCGTCACAAAGCTTGAATTTTACCCCATTATATGCCCCACATTTCGTAACTTATCAGCATAAAACATCCTAAATATGAGCGCATGGGGTCTACTGAACACTTTGATGCCCAATATGCATAGATATACCAAACTATGTGGCGCACAGAGACCCCCAAATGACAATATGTATAGACATTTTCACGGCTGACGCGCTGGCTGCTGCAATATAACCACCCAGTGTGTGTATTATGCGACATTAGACCACCTAACAGCACAGAGACCCCAGAAAACCATATATTTTCAGAAAGTACACATTTTGACGAATCCAATATGGGTAAATAAGTGTTTCTACTGCAAACTGCCAAACTGCAAAGCAATGCTGAACATAACGGTTTTTATCAAATTTCTGAAAATCGTCACAAAGCTTGAATTCTACCCCATTATATGCCCCACATTTCGTAGCTTATCAGCATAAAACATCCTAAATATGAGCGCCAGGGGTCTACTGAACACTTTGATGCCCAATATGCATAGATATACCAAACTATGTTGCGCACAGAGACCCCCAAATGACAATATGTATAGACATTTTCACAGCTGACGCGCTGGCTGCTGCAATATAAGCACCTGGTGTGTGTATTATGCGACATTAGACCCCCCTAACAGTACAGAGACCCCAGAAAACCATATATTTTCAGAAAGTACACATTCTGACGAATCCAAAATGGGTAAATAAGTGTTTCTACAGCAAACTGCCAAACTGCAAAGCAATGCTGAACATAACGGTTTTTATCAAATTTCTGAAAATCGTCACAAAGCTTGAATTTTACCCCATTATGTGCCCCACATTTCGTAACGTATCAGCATAAAACATCCTAAATATGAATGACAGGGGTCTACTGAACACTTTGATGCCCAATATGCATAGATATACCAAACTATGTGGCGCACAGAGACCCCCAAATGGATATATAGTAGATAAAATTTACATAGGCAAAACAAAATAACACAGAACAGTGTGAAATGCAAATAAATCACCAAAAACTAATAAAACCACAAAAATCAATGCTTTTTTTTTTCACACTAGTGTAATCGGCCACCAGAATTACCGTTTGAATATTTTAGCTGGGCCAAATCGATTATACGGGCAGAAACAAGTGAACAACACAAATGCAGAGCTGAAAATGCAATAAAATGGCTAAAAATTCAATAAAATGGCTAAAAATGCACCAAAATACCCAAAATTGCAATATAACCACCAAAATAACATACAAAAGCTATTGCACAGTACGGTTAGCGAATACGCTATTCGGAACGGCAATAAAACATTTTTTTTAGCCCAAAAAGAGACGATGCGATAAGAAAAAAAAAAAAAAAAGCCACAAAGCCATATATGTACATATGCGTGTGCACAACGGGTAAATTGCATGTTATTTGCGCATGTGCGCGTGTGCAAGTGTACATGGGTGCTGTGAGTGTGTGTGACCCCCCCAATCCCCAAAAATCTATGTGTGAGTGTGTGTAAGTGTGAATGTAAGTGTATATTACTGTAATAAGTGTGTGTTGGTGTGTTTGTGTGTTTTTGTGTGTGTAAATGTTACACTTACCTGGGGTAGATGCTGCAGATCGATCAGAAAGGGTCCCACGCAGCAGATCTCCAGCTCCAACGATCATCAGCCATGTGGGGGCGGAGCTGGGCGGAAGTGCGGCGCAGGCAGCAGCAGGACGCATAGGAAACGCGTCCCTGCTGCTGCTTTGGGGCCCCTGGGCGATCGCGCCCCAGGGGCCACACGATCCCCTGCTCTGCTCGTTGTCTAGGGGCAGGGGATCGTGAAGGAGCGGAGCGAGCGGCTCTAACAGCCGCTCCTCCGCTCGCAAACCCGGAAGTGCTGCAGAACGTAGAATCTACGATCTGTGGCACTTTGGTCCTTTGATCCACAGAACGTAGATTCTACGTTCTGTGGCACTTAAAGGGTTAATCTAGGACAGTGACCCCCAATTTTTTTTTACTTGTGAGCCACATTCAAATGTAAAAGAAGTTAGAGAACATCGAAAGCCTGTGAAAGTTCCTGCCAAATATGGCCTGTGATTGGTTATTTTGTAGCCCCTATGTGGACTGTCAGCCTATAGGAGACTCTGTTTGGAAGTACACCTGGTTTTAATACAATTAAAATTGCCTCCAAGCCTGGAATTAAAAAATAAACACCTGCTTTGAGACCACTGGGAGCAACATCCATGGGGTTGGTGAGCAACATGTTACTCCAGAGCCACTGGGTAGCGATCACTGATCTAGAAGGTTGTCTGTAAATATTCCAGAGAGATTAACTGGTTAAACTCCAAAGACGTTATAGCTTTGGCTTTTATTTTTGTGGCCATTTATCTGATCACTAGAGTTCAAATTATCCTTACAACAAGGCAGTGGTCTGAATGAGAGACTGAAAGATCAATAGAAGGGGGCCTGAAAGGGGTGGTTCACCTTTAAGGAAATTTTTAGCATGTTTAGCAACTTAACAATTGGTATTTATTTTTTTATAGGTTTTTTTTAATTATTTACCTTCTTCTTCTGACTCTGTCTGACTCTGTCCAGCTTTCAAATGGGGGTCACTGACCCCATCAAAAAAACTAATGCCCTGTAAGGCTACACATTTATTGTAATTGCTTATCTTTCAATTCAGGCCTCTCCTATTCATATTCAGTCTCTTATTCAAATCACTGCAGGGTTGTTAGGGTAATTTGGACCCTAGCTACCAGATTGCTGAAATTGCAAACTAAAGAGCTTCCGAATAAAAAGCTGAATAACTAAAAAAAAAACGCAAATAACAAAAAATGAAAACTAATTTCAAATTGTCTCAGAATGTCAATATCATACTAAAAGTTAATTTAAAGGTCAACAACACTTGAATGCAAGATAATAAATACAAAGAAACAAAAACAATAAAAATGTAGCCTTACAGAGTAATAGTTTTTTGGCTGCGGGGGTCAGTGACCCCCGTTTGAAAGCTGGAAAGAGTCAGAAGAAGAAGGGAAATAATTCAAAGACAAAGTTGCTAAGAAAAGGCCATTCTAAGCCTTTGCAAAAAGGTAACTTACAGGTGAATTTCCCAGTGTGTCTAGAGAATATCTAAAGAAAGTAAGTGCATTTCCTCATTATTTATACTTCATCACATTTTCTGTGCCCATTGCAGGAGTGCATGGACCATGCTTGTAAGTGCCTACTGGCATGGAATCCACCCTGGATATTACATGAGCTTCCTGACCATACCATTATGCTTGGCAGCAGAGGGGTCCATGGAGGCTGGCCTGAGGCGTCACGTGTCCGATTCTGGAAAGATGATTTTTGATTGGGTGCACTGGTTCCTTAAGATGAGAGCCTATGACTACATGTGCATGGGGTTTGTGTTGCTGACCTTCACCGACACCTATCGCTACTGGCAGTCCATCTACTTTTCGGTGCACGTTCTGGCTATAAGCTTATTCCTTCTAGGCCGCGTGCTGGCACTTAAGTCTCCCCGAAGGCCAAGAAACACGAAGGAGGAGAAGGCAGAGGCCAAACAAGAGAACAGGCTCCAAGAATAAACACAGTAAAGTACCTGGATCCTCCTGTCGGCCATAGAAAACCCTGTGACTCGTGCTAAACTGATGATTTACAGCCCTCTCCCACTTCCTCTGCTTCAGATTCCCGGAATGTAACCGATACTTCATATGTTCCTCCTACAGGAATACCGTCCGGTCTTACAGTGTATTGCGAGCGTCCCTCACATCATCCTTTTTTATGCTTCCTCGTGAAGTCACATGTCTACGGTCCTGGATTGCGGCACATCAGGATTTTCGGCAAGAGCACTGCCTGCGTTATATTGGCAAATCCTAAGCCAAATGCTTGTCATTTTATCATCCAAAAAAATGTATTTCTGCTGGCAGCCAAATCTTCCTCAGTCCGCTATAAAGTGCCCCTGGTCTCTCTTTCAGCAAGGAGTTGGCTGGGACAGGGGTTTCTTTACCAATTCTATAGCTATTCAAACCTGGGACACTCCGCTTGTTTTTGGCATTTCAGCAGTTTCAACATATCAACGGAAAGGCCGTTTCTGTATATGGAATTCGCAGTGAAGCCCAGGAACAAAAAGTGATACTTGGAGAATAAGGAAGGTACATGATGCTGTAGATTCATTTGTATCCTGTTTCACCATATGAACATATATGCCTTGTGCTTATTCATCACAGTGGGGAACCGTTAACTATTTCAGGTATAACGTTTCTGAAAAATAATGACAAAAAATATATATAATCACATACAGTCTTATCATTAGGGATGCACCGAATCCAGGATTCGTTTCTGGATGCCGCCAGGATTGGGATGTTTTCAGCAGGATTCGGATGTGCTAAATCCAAGTGCCTGGCCTGAATCCGAATCTTTAAAATCACATGACTGTCCATCACACAAACAAGGAAGCCAAAAAATGTTTCTCTTCACCCTTCCTGGCCCTTTGGATTCGGTATGGTTCGGTATTTGGCTGAATATTTTACGAAGGATTCGGGCGAATCCCAAAATAGTGGATTTGGTGCATCCTTACTAATCATCACAGTTAAATTGACTCTTGCTGGACTTGCTTAATCACTGTATGATTGGTCCTGCCGCAAACCCTGCCCAATAAGGCTCAGAGCCATTGCTTTCAACTGAGCTTTAGCTAATAATACATATTTATTGCCAAAGAACCCAACACAATGGAAGAAATAGATCTATATTTAAACATAAAAGGCCCTTTTTATAAATGGTTGAGATACATTTGAATTATATTTCGACATTTAATAGTGAAGAAGAATTGCGTAATTATAAAGAATCCAAAAAACATTCTGAATCAAGGGAAATGTAAAGTAGTGGTGATCGCTATGGTGATTTAGCCTTTGGCTTTTGCCAATTCTGAAATAGAGAACATGTAATTTTCTGCAAAATGTCCTAATATTTTGTGTAAATAGGATGAAACTTCCCAAATCGGCTGTATTTGTAAGGCAGGTTTTTTTTTGGGGGGGGGGGCTAAATAATACTGGGAAATAATGTAAAAATGCCAAATGTAACGGTTATTACTGCCTATAAATAGACCATAATACTTTTTACACCTTTAAAGGAGAACTAAACCCTAAACTTAAAAAACCCCTACCCTAAATAGACCCCTCCCTCCTCCCCCCAGACTAAGTGTTACCCCAGACAAATGCCCCTAATGTTTTACTTACCCCTCGGTGCAGATTCAGGCATCAGAGTTCACGGCAGCCATCTTCAGCCACTTCGGTAATATTCGGAATGAGACATGCGCCTCCATGCTGGTTTCATTCTGCATCAGCAGAAAACTGCACCGGCCCGGGGTTATTCCAGTGAGCATCACGGAGCGATCGTCTTCCTGCTTCTTCTTGTGGCTGTGCATGCACATTAGAGTGAAAATCTAAACTTTTAAATAAAAAAAGACGGCTATTTTGTTCTACTGCGCATGCGTCTGCCTCGGAAAATTTTAAAAATAAAGTGACGAAGACGATCAAACGTGGTGCTCGCTGGCAGAGACCCCCAGGTCGGACCAGTTTTCTGCTGATAGGAGCACCAGCCTTGGGTGTCGGGTAAGTAAATATAATCACTTGGGGGTGCCTAACCTTTTACCCCAAGGTAAAATTACTTTTCTTCTCCTTTAAGTGCTAGCAGACTTATGCATCCACATAAAAAGGAGCTTATTGCCAGCCCTCCCTCTACATTTCTGGTCATTTTTTCAGTCTGCATTTGTTTACATGGCAGCTCAGAGTAGACTGTAGATATAACTGTGGTACTGAAGGGGCCAAAGTATTTCAATTCCCTACCAAGAGACATGGACATGAGTTTTAAAACCAGTTTGGATGCATTTCTAGCACAAGAGGGCCCACATAATTATGTTTTTAAGCATGAATTAATAAGTAATTGATTGTGGGAACAATGCCATTTTGGGGGGTCAGGAAAGACCTTTATCCTCCCTGTGAGGCTGAATCAGCAGCTGGGTAGGTAGGTCACTTAACATGGCCATAGGCACAAGGATCCGACGATTCGTATGATTTTCAGACTGTGTGTAGCGAGTCCCGACATTTTTCCTCCGGCAGAGATCGGTCGTTTGGTCGATCGGACAGGTTTGATTTTGTCCTATGAAGCCCATTGCGATCTCATCTTAATCCGATCGTTCAGATTACCCCCGATATACAGTAGACATGCCCGTTAGTGGCATATCGGGGAAAGATCGGCTAGTTTGGCGTTGTCTATGGCCACCTTTAGGTGAGAGAACAGTTAGATTTAGAAGAATTGAACTTGAATTTCTCTTAGTTTTTTCAGCCTAACCCGCTGTCATGGCACCATAATAGCTCCCTGCCTTGAGGAACTAGGAGTGATCTTGAAATGAAAACGCCAGTTACGTTAAACCCATCTGGGCACCTCAGCATTAGGACTGTTTAGGCATAGTTTGTTTTTATCATAGAGAAAGATTACCCAAAAGTAGATGGAATTCATAGGTGTTTCTTTTGGTTTCCAGCTCTTTAGTAGCACAATCTAGTCCAACAGGAGGGGCATAAATAAACTAATATAAGGTTGTTAGATGAGAAAAAAACATTGCAGCCAACCTTGCTCATAGGAGGGTTTTCTAATTTGAGGGCCAACTGGGGCTGCCTAGTTCCTCCATTATCTTTACACGAAGAAGTAAACCTCATGCCAAAAACTACATATGACATCCTTAAGCGGATCCACCTCAGAAGCACTAGGCTTGGAAAACTCTGCTGCCTGTTGAGGGGGGATGAATCACTCCCCATAAGTTTTGCATAAGATGCACTGTGGCTGCTGGGTATTGTAGTTGTACATCCCTTTAGATTACATCAATAGTCCGTACTGAACGCCTCCAGATGTGCAGTTGGCAAAATAAATCCGGAAATGTAAATTTTTCTGTGTTTTTTTGTAAAATAACCTGTAAGCACTATTCCCTTATTGCAGAATAACTGCCATGATTACGCTGGACGAATTTTTGAGAATCCTTCAAAACTACTTTTAGTAAATCGAGGTCCAGTTTTTCTTCTAAATTGTTATATTTTGATCAAATTTGTAAAAGAAGTAAACAAGGAAAATGCTGTGATTTAGTATTGCTGTCGGAGGGATGGACATAAACCAGGGACATGAGACACTGTGACCTTCCATCTTTCTCCTCCTCCTCCTCCCCCAGCTGCTCATTGGTTCATGTGCACAGGACAGATTTTGGTCTTAGGTTTTGGAATCTGTTTATCAAGGGAATGAGTGCGGTACCAGGACACACTGTATATGTCAAGTACTGGTGATATCACAGGAACTTTTTTCTTGCTAAAGTATACATTTTATATAAAAAGAAAAATCTCTCAATAAACCGTGTATTTTGACTTGTCTTTTGGGTCCGGCAGATTTCTTTATTCTGTTGACAGATTGCGAGTAGATTAAACTAAGTGGAAACCAATCTGACCAATAAGGTTCCAGCATCTAGTGGAAAGCCTTCCTTCTTGTGCTGATTTGTATGGATGAATGTTTTAGTGTACACACACAGGCTCATTTATTAACACTGGGCAAATTTGCCCATGGGCAGTTACCTATAGCAACCAATCAGTGATTAGTTTTTTAAAGCTAGCTGTAAGTAGAACAATGAATGCAGCAATCTGATTGGTTGCCATGGATTACTGCCCATGGGCACATTTGCACAGTTTTGTTAAATGACCCCTGTATGACCAGAATTATCCAGAAACCTGACAGCTCAACATCTTATTCCGAAACCAAGCGTACTAATATAAAGTTGCTCCACCTTTGTTGCTTCCCTCTACTCCCCAGGGAAGGATTTCCCTTATTGGTAGGATTTCCTTCCATTCAGCCAAAAGAGCATTAGTGAAATTGGGCTCCAATGTTGGGGGTCAGGTCTGGTTCGCAGTCAGCATTTCAATTCATCTCACAGGGGTTCAGTTGGGTTACCAAACTACTGTTTTATCTTACAAGCAATGAGGCTGCAATCTCTATTATAGTATCCAGTGTGAAGCCATTTAAAGGAGAACTAAACTCTATAAATGAATATGGCTAAAAATGCCATATTTTATATACTGAACTTATTGCACCAGCCTAAAGTTTCAGCTTGTCAATAGCAGCGATGATACAGGACTTCAAACTTGTCACAGGGGTTCACCATCTTGGAAAGTGTCTGTGACACTCACATGCTCAGTGGGCTCTGAGCAGCTGTTGAGAAGCTAAGCTTAGGGGTTGTCACTAATTATCCAGCAGAAAATGAGGTTGGTCTGTAATATAAACTGATGCTACAAGGCTGATTATTAAATTCTGATGCTAATTGCACTGGTTTCTGTGCTGCCATGTAGTAATTATCTGTATTAATTACTAATCAGCCTTATACTGTGACATTTCAATTCTATGTGTACTGTATATTGTGAGTGGGTCCCTAAGCTCAGTAAGGGACAGCAGCACAAAGCATGTGCAGTGAATCAGCAGAAAAGAAGATGGGGAGCTACTGGGGCATCTTTGGAGATACAGTATTTGTGGCTACTTCTTTAGTTAAGCTTTAGTTCTCCTTTAAGTGCAGTATAAGGCAGAACTAGACGAGCATTTTGGACACGATTCTGCCGGATCTGACACGCTGCGCCAAAACACTGGCGTCAAGTCAGATGCCACGGAAAACAAGGTAAGCAATAGCAATGTCAGATGGTGTTTAAGTGTTCTTCCGACACGACTGTTGGATGCAGCGTTTGCATCTGACAGTCGTGTCGTGTGGGATGAATGCTGCGAAACCATCCGACACTTGTGTTTCTTACCTTGTTTTCCGTCGCATCTGATTTGACGCCTGCGGTTATGGTGCAGCGCATCGGAAACCAGCACAATCGCGGGGAAATCGTCCATGTGGTTCTACCCTTAGAGATATGAAAAATGATGAGGTGCAAGGAGACCATTTGGACCTCACCTTTAAGTGTTTGGGAAACCGCGCTTACAAGAAGCAAGTAGGACTGTCAGTCAGAGGCAGCTCATTTAGGAGATCCGATTGTTATTATGAGGTTCAGATGTTTGAATCAGCCATATTCAACCTACCAAAATGCTTTGCAAATAGGGTAAGAATCAACTTTTATGCAATAGCCCATTAGTTACAACAATAGGTGGGAAAATGGGCCCACTGCCATTACACAGATAAGAGCACCCTTTAAAGTGATACAGACACTAAAAAACCACTTTTTTTAAAATATGAAAGTACATTAAAAGTTACCTATAGGTCATGCTGATTTTGTCATGCTTTTTGCTGAGAGGGCTGACTTTGTAAGTAATTGTTAGTTGAAGTTCCTAAACCTGACTGTATTTGCCAACCTGACTGTCCCATCTCAGCCCGTCAGTTAGAGATTCTAATGCTAACGGACTCCTGCTGCACAAATATGGCAGCCCCCTCATACAGGAACATGGGGCATCAGACAGGTAATGTAAAAGCATTGTGCAAACACTTTATGGCAAAGTTATAAGTAGATTTCAAGGGCGATATTATGATAGACGTAAAAAAAAGGGTTTAAATTTTGGTGTCAGTATCTCTTTAAATGATAATGAATAGAATACAACAGAAACGGATCTATAAAGCAGATACTTATTAACCTTAGTGCAAACATTTGCTCTCCGCCAGTATCGCTTGATGCTTTCTAGACCATTATGAAGTGAGCCTTGGTTCTTGTCTCTATTCCACCGGGATACCAGGAAAAGAAAAATTATTATTTGGAAAAAAGGGTCTATGGGAGACAATCTTCCTGTAATTTGGAGCTTCCTGGATAACAGGTTTCAGGATAATGGATCCCGGACCTATATATATATATATAAGCCAATGGAGCTGTGCTACTCTTGAGGAAAAGGCTGGTATAAAATGAAGTTCTGTGGATGATTTTAGAGGTGTGCGGTTTCACACATGCCGCTCTCTTTACATTCTTTGCCTTTGTTTGGGTGGTTCCCGCCCACTGTCAATCTCTTCTCAGTCCTTTATTAGCACTTGTCTGTTTATAAATGTTGTCTTGGCTTCTGGGCAATGGGTTTGACTCAAGAGCCACTCCTTAGGGTTTTACAATCACAGTAAATAGCAGGAACAAATCGCTGAACACTTTTACAATGACAGACGTTCCCCAACAGGGGATCAACTTCCTTGTTTAGAGATTCGTATGGTTTGCTGGTGACACTTCTACCGACCCAGGGGGGAAAGGGATTTAGCTTGTTATTACCATGTATTATGCTGAAGATGGCATCACAGATGAGGACATACACCCACTGGGTACAGGTAAGGGGTTGTTTATTAAGGGCTCGCTAGCTAGAAAGGGGTGATTGTTTATTGTGTAAAAGAAAAATGTGTTAATGGACAAGATTAAAGTCCGGCTGTTGTTGCGCTAAATATGGAGGTTCAACTAGTGAAGGCCGGGCAGTCTTTCTACAGGTATGGGACTTGTTATCCACATGTTCAGGATCTGGGGTTCCTGGATAATGGTTTCCATAATTAGAATCTTCATACCGTAAGTCTACTAGAAAATCATGTAAACATTAAATAAACCCAATAGTCTGGTTTAATTCTATCTTAGTTGGGATCAAGTACAAGGCACTGTTTTATTATTACAGAGAAAAGGGAAATCATTTTTAAAAATTTGGATAAAATGGGAGTCTATGGGAGAAGGCCTTCCCGTAATTCTGGATAATGGGTTTCTGGATAATGGATCCCATACCTGTACTATATTCGGGGAAACACCACGCTATTCTGTAGCATCGTACAGTTAGGGAATGGGGGGGACATATAAACATTTAGTAGAAAAGTCGATACATTTGTATTGTTAATTTTGCCCTAAAATATGAATTTCATATTTTTCGCAGAATAGCATTTTAAAGAACCTTGCTTATAAACGTCAAACATTAAGGGTGAAGACACAAAGAGCTACTAGTATCAGCTACTTGTCACGGCTACAAAATAGACAATAGTGATAAATGGCTTTGCTAAGACACTATGGGGCTCATTTATCAAACCGTGATTTTTTATGGTTGAGGTTTTTAGGGGGAAAACTCCAATTTTCATGGAAAAAAACCCTCCGATTTTTAGAGATTTGTTGTATCCAAAAGCTGCTAAACTCGGAAAATACTGCATCTCAAATGTGTCGAGGTCATGTACAAGTCAATGGTAGATGTCCCTGAATTTGTTTCTTGACATCGTCATATGCTCCGGATAATCCAAAAAACTCAGGGTTTTTGGGCGATAATCTAAAAACGATTTCGCAATGAAAACTCTAAAAAAAATCAGCGTCAATCGTTTGATTCAAATTGATGCTCGATTTTGCCGTGACATTTTCTCCCTCCTATTTTTTCAAGAAAAATGATTGATAAATGAGTTAAAATCGTGGAAGGGAGTTTGCTCGGATTTGTTTTCAGAAAAAAATTAGATTTTTTTGAGTTTTTGTAAATGTGCCCCTAGGTGTGCCTCAGCAGCGGCAATTCTCAGTATTGTCTATGACAGGGTATTTTGTAGCTGTAACAAGTAGCTGCTGCTAGTAGCTCTGTGTGTCTTCACCCTAAAGGGGGGGTCCATCCAAAATATTTTTTTTTTTTTGCATAATGAAACATTCAATGCTAAGCAACTTTCATGCGTTGAACATTTTCTGTGGTTTCAACGTTGTTATTTCCCGAAGTTTCCTGCGACTTCGGAAAACAAAGTGCTCCGAGTGCCATCCCGCCTGCAATTTAGATTCTATCCAGCAAAAAGGCAGTTCGGGGAGATTAGTCGTCCGAAGAAGAGGCGATTTGTCACCGGGGCAAATAAATCTCCCCGAATCTTCACCTGTGTCTCTGCCCTTACATTCTCTTCACTGCTGGTTCTGACTACTAAAACAGTACAGCCGACGGCAACTGGATTAACTGGATTTTTAAAGATAATATTAATTTTTATCACCATGTAAAAGCAACACCATATATTATTCATAATTGCCTACAAAATTAAGGTTTTTCATTAATTCTATATGTCTCTGTAATTTATTGACTTTCCTGCAGCCCTGCCTATTATAAAGTAAGCAAGATCATGTCGTTGCACAGCCTGTAACACTGCAGATATATACTGTATTACAGCATCTTATACATCCTTATATAATATATTCTTATTATTAGATGTGCGCAAAATACACAAATCCCCCACCCCAGAGTTACATTTACAGTAAATGTCAAAAATTAAAGAATGAGGAGAGCACTGCTCAATAGCAAAAACGCTGTGGTTGTGTTTATTAAAATTTACAGTAAATGTCCTCACTGCGGCTGTGGCAAGTACACGCCTCCTCTGCATACAGGAAATGGAGACTTTAATTCATCTTATTTCCTGGTATCTCATTACTTATGACCATTACACCTTCATTTGTCATTTATTATCCCGTCCCCACAACATTTACTAGTCTGACTCCTGTGGCTGAAGCTCCTATGAATTTCATGGGACTGTACTGTGCAGCCCCCCGGGCTAAACCAAACAGCAGCTTCAGGGGACAGAACTTGATCCGTGCAGCTGTCACTGACACCCAGAGTCCTGATAAAAGGATGAGATGCAAAAATTAATAATAATAATAATTCAAATTTAAAGGGGTTCATCTTAAGCTAGTTTTTAGTAGGTTATAGAATAGCTAATTCGAAGCAACTTTTCAATTGGCCTTCATTTTTTCTTTTTATAGTTTCTGAATGATTTGCCTTCTTCTGAAACTTTCCAGCTCAAATGGGGGTCATCTAAAAACAATGCTCTGTAAGGCTAAACATGTATTGTTATTGCTACTTTGTATTACTCATATTTCCATTCAGGCCTCTCCTATTCATATTTCCGTTTCTTATTCAAATCAATGCATGGTTGCTTGGGTAATTTGAACCCTATTGCAAGTGAAAATTGAAAAGACCGCGCTTCTAGACCTAACTACGCTGCACCCCTGGTATGTGGATCCACTAATCCACTTGTATGATCTGTAATTCAAATGTGGTAGGGTGCGCTGAGGCAGCAGTGCATCTGTCCCAAAAACCTGAAAGAAAAAAGGATCTGATAGTGCAGCAAGCCTGTGAAGGTAAAATGTACTGTTTTACAGAAAAACTACTCACAATATTCTTGTGATAGTTATGCCAATCAGGTGTTCTCATACAGCAAAAACGAGGCAAGTCTCCTTTTCGAATAGTACCTACAGGGAAAAAACCTCGGATAGTGCAATAAGGTAAGTAAGAATGTGTGGGACTGCAATGTACAGTCCACGCTTACCCCTTAAACTTGTAAGATAGGAGTAAATGAGTAGTGATGATCCGATCGTCCGGGATCTGCCTGTGTGTAGGTATATATTCAGAAGCGCTGGGGAAACACCGGTTAACCCTCCGTAGGACTAACAGCGCTGAATCAGAAAGGTTGCGCCGAGGTGCCGGATGGAACTCCGATTGGCTCTCCACTGGGCTTCACTGAAACGGCTGCACTGAATTAGGAGCGGACCCTCTGGACACTCGGATCGGTAAGGCCGGTGGTAATCCTCTGGACTGGCTGCACTGCATCCAATTCGGAATCGCTGAACAACAGAAACAGCGCCACCGGTGGGATTCTCCAGTCAATGGCCGCCTCCTCTAGCGCAATAGGTAAGCGCTTCAGCGTGGCTTCTTGTAAGACGTAATTTCTTTAACAGGTTCTGCATACACTATCGATTGTATGGAATATAGGGACAAAATGTACGATGCCAAATAATTTAAATATATTAAGAAGTCTTTATTTTGACAAAGTTACAGCCCAACGCGTTTCGTATTGTTAATACTTCCTCAGGGGCAAAGGTTGGGCTGTAACTTTGTCAAAATAAAGACTTCTTAATATATTTAAATTATTTGGCATCGTACATTTTGTCCCTATATTCCATACAATCGATAGTGTATGCAGAACCTGTTAAAGAAATTACGTCTTACAAGAAGCCACGCTGAAGCGCTTACCTATTGCGCTAGAGGAGGCGGCCATTGACTGGAGAATCCCACCGGTGGCGCTGTTTCTGTTGTTCAGCGATTCCGAATTGGATGCAGTGCAGCCAGTCCAGAGGATTACCACCGGCCTTACCGATCCGAGTGTCCAGAGGGTCCGCTCCTAATTCAGTGCAGCCGTTTCAGTGAAGCCCAGTGGAGAGCCAATCGGAGTTCCATCCGGCACCTCGGCGCAACCTTTCTGATTCAGCGCTGTTAGTCCTACGGAGGGTTAACCGGTGTTTCCCCAGCGCTTCTGAATATATACCTACACACAGGCAGATCCCGGACGATCGGATCATCACTACTCATTTACTCCTATCTTACAAGTTTAAGGGGTAAGCGTGGACTGTACATTGCAGTCCCACACATTCTTACTTACCTTATTGCACTATCCGAGGTTTTTTCCCTGTAGGTACTATTCGAAAAGGAGACTTGCCTCGTTTTTGCTGTATGAGAACACCTGATTGGCATAACTATCACAAGAATATTGTGAGTAGTTTTTCTGTAAAACAGTACATTTTACCTTCACAGGCTTGCTGCACTATCAGATCCTTTTTTCTTTCAGGTTTTTGGGACAGATGCACTGCTGCCTCAGCGCACCCTACCACATTTGAATTACTAATTTGAACCCTAGCAACCAGATTGCTGAAACAGTAGAGCTGCTGAATAAAAAGCTAAATGACAAATAATAAAAAATGAAAATCAATTGTTATTTGTCTCAAAATATCACTCGCTACATCATACTGAAATTTAATTGAAAGTCTTAGAGTTTACATTTGCACCAAGCCACTCTACATCAATCAATATTGTAGTTTTTACCTGCCTAAACCATAGTGACAACCATTTACATTCAAGTGCAAGACACAGGCACTTTGCTAGCAATTTACTACTGGGTGCAGATTTTATGCATCGCTTGCTCCTAGAGAAAGACATAATTTGTTGCAGTTCAACATTTTGGGCAAAAACACTGCACACACAGCACTTTTGCCATCATAATTAGGTACACAAATATCTCTACTAAATGAATTTTTTTGCTAATTTTGCTTCTTTGGCAGGGGTGCTCTGGAAAACCTCTGAATCCCCAGTTGCAAATGAATTCTCCCCCAAAAACGGACTCCGCCACCGCGGCAGTGAGTCTCAGTGGGGGGCAACAGACATTCAGCCCATGCAGCAGAGCAGGTCATTCCAGCCCTGGTCAGATACAGATCTGCAAGATGAGGATGAGGACAAACCCGTGAAAGAGTTTTGCTTCTCGATGCAAAGGAAAAGGGAAATAAGGTAAAATATCCTCACGACAGTACAAGTGTTTCATTTGGAAAATGTTTGCAAAAGGTCTAAGAAGGTCCTGCAGAAGCCAATAGAGAATTTACATCCATGAGGTCCACAACCTTTGCACGTTCTGAACCTTGGAAATCCCCTGAAACAATATATAGAGCAGGGGTCCCCAAACTTTTGTACCCATAAGCCACATTCAAATGTAAAATAAAGTTCCTGGGGGTGCCAAAAAAAGCTGTGATTGACAGTACACCTGGGTTTTTATTCAACCAAAACTTGCCTCCAAGCCAGGAATTAAAAAATAAGCACCTGCTTTGAGGTTACTGGGGTTGGTGAGCAACATGTTACTCACAAGTCACTGGTTGGAGATCTCCAATATAGGGTCTTCAATGGTCTTTTGTTAAAGCCAGTACTAGCTTAGTTATATCTTCTGCGTGCATTAAAGGGGGTTTGAAAAGTTTAGAAAGGTGTCACCAGTAATGTTGTTGGGGCTGGTCTTTGCTGTGCATATGGATATGACAATCATGTACAGCACAAGACCTTCTGTTTCTACTTCTAGTTTCTTACTCTTTACAGGATAAAACAGGAGAAGCAGGGTGCAAAGAAAAACACCTGGGAGACATGGAGTCGGGATTACAAACGATCCTTCCGGCAGTTCCAAAGCAAAGCATCTGAGTCCCTACAGTTCCTGGTGTTATGGAGGAGAACAATCAATACCATAGGAGGCAAGTTAGTCTCAAATTAAAAAAAAAAACATGGCAGAATGTAAACATGTGGCTCTAGCACCAGTTGCAGAAGAAGCCATGTATTAGAATGTAACCTCGCACTGTATATGAGTTGTTAAACCCTAACACTGTTCTGCAGGGAACTTTGGCACAGGGATCGCCTCCTACTTCACTTTCCTTCGATTCCTGATCTTGATGAACTTTGTGACATTTCTCTTGATTGGAGGATTTATCGTAATTCCCAACATTGTTGTCCAAGAGCTGAATGTGGTCCAGACATCACAAAGTTCCAACACAACCGGTAAGTCCATGACACAAAATGCTGTTTTCGAGGGATTTTTTTTAGCTGTGGTTGTTCAGTGCCTAACCTCAGCATCCATCATTTTCAGACTTGCTGTACTAGAGCTGTTGCATATCTACATCATTCATGTAAGTGCTAGCTATGGGTACAAGGGGCTACTACACAATAGTTAGAGGACAATGTCCCCTCTCTCTTCGCCTATAAATACTGCTGACTTACTTGGTTTGAGAACTACAGGAATTGTGTAGATTTCTCTTTACAATAACTACAGGTCATAATGTGGATATTTCCTCTGAGTTCAATGTATCTACCCACTCAAAGATCTATTGTATCCTTCTGACTGAAGACCTCACCCCTTTCTCACGCTGAAATATTTCCATTAAGACATTAGAATAGAGAATATAAACATATCAGCTTTTTAAATCAGGGGATCAGGTGGTGTAAGGTGTTATATTGATGATGGAAATCAGTGGTACCCAAACTGTGGGACTGGTGCCCCCTTGAGCTGTGGCCGCCCAGTCTGAAGGTTAGTTGGGGGGAGATATGGGCAAAACTCTTATTGAAGGTCAGTTAGAATCTGAGACAAACACTTATTTGCTGACCTAGATATTCTTGGGATAGTGGCTGAGTGGCTGATACACCAGAAGTACCTGTAGAAGTAATCTTCTTATGCACTAAGGGGGCACTGACCAAAGGCTGGACTTTTAGGGAAGCTTGAGAGCATTTATTATGAGTGGTTCAGCAGACCAAAAATGACCACATGTTACCATTCCAAGACCCACAGTTTGACATTAATAATTTCATTACAACTTTGTCCTTTACACTCCCTCTTTTGTCAGGATTGTGTCTGAAATACAGTCCAAACCCACAAGGGCTCGAGAGATATTACACCTTCATCATGGACATCCTGATGGGAACGGTATGCACTTATTAATCAGTAACTTGCACCTAGATAACTCAAAGTTAATGTTCCACTTGCAACACAGGGTTTACTTCCTTGACCAAAAACTTTCCAACTTGTTTTTTTTTAATCTCCTTCCTGTAGTGAAGAAACAGTGATGTTCTTCTAGAGGTTGACTACTAAACCTCTCAGAATATCCTTACTTGTCAATGGAAGGCTTGTGTACAAACACTGACATGTAGGTGTATGTATGGAAATGTGTGTATCAGTAGTGTTCCTAAATACAAATATATTAAGGAGGAATGTTCTGTGCAGTTGGATTTGTACTGTGTTTGACAGGCCATATAAAACATGAACTGCATGGAGACATGCACATATTTTTTGGTACAATGGCTTTTCCCCAAAGTGACAGAGGGCATTTTTTTGGTAGTTCTATTATTTAAAGATCTTATTTTAGTATAATCTTCTTTCTCTTCTTCAGAGAATAGAATGAAGGTCTTCTTTTGGTCTGGAATCCTCTTTCTGATTTTCAGAGTGTTGGGTTGCATGCCTTTTTTGCTATAGTGCCTTCTTTCTGTTCTTCAGGCCTTTTTTGGTAGGTCTTCCTACAGTTCGTTAGGGGATGGTTCTTTATAGTGTCAGAGGGCAGGACTTTGTCTAGTGTACTGCCTGGGGGCTGTTTTTAGATAATTTACAAACCGCAAAGTCTTTTTGTGCCATTTTCTTTGTGTCAGTTTCATCTCAGATAATGAAAATGATATTAGTAAACTGATGTTATGTATAATTCTCTTCTGCAGGGTTTCATGGAGCTCACCTATATGTTCTATGGTTTCTACAAGAATACGCTAGTAATACTGGCTGCATTTTACTACAACTTACCCCTGGCATATCTCACTACTACTCTGTTTTATTTTCTACTCAGCTTGGTGTGGATCGTAGTCAGGTAAGGGGAAAGGGGTGCCCCTGAAAGGACATTCACTTCCACTAGTACCAAGTTGGGGGGCTCACCTAGGGTAAAATATGGGGGCCTGTTTGCTACTTTAGATTATCCCTGAAACAGGCCCGGACTGGCAATCTGTGAGTTCTGGCAAATGCCAGAGGGGCTGCTGTAAGTTGCCATCAGGCCCGACTGGCAATCTGTGGGTTATGGCAAATGCCAGAGGGGCTGCTATAAGGTACAATAGAAAGTCAGTATTTAGTGGGCTGGTGGGGGCTGCTTGGGCCTCTGTGTACCTGAAATGGCAGGGCCTATTTTAATTCTCAGTCCGGACCTGGTTGCGATAGACAGTCATTGTGGAGTGGACTCCCAGTCCAGACCTGCCCTGAAAGCCCATCACAACGTCAGTTAAGATTTAGAGCTGAATACTTGCTGCCCTAAATATCACTGATGAATGACTAATCAAGCAATGTTTTCCCGTAACCTTGTTGCGCTAAGGAGGCCCCTGAACAAAAACAGTCCTCCAAGGGTTCTTAAACCATAAAAAAAGTCCAATAACCATGGTCCTAATGTAACACTACAATAAAGCACAATAGGAAATTACTCCAGGAAGATATATCATATACACATATTTCAAACTCTTATGGACCAATGATGCATTTTTTAACAAAATGATGGTAAAAATGTTTAATAGAACATTTAAGCCCAAATTATCCTCTATACCATCAGACACCAGTGGCAAAAGGAAAAGCTTGGTTTCAGTGCAGGCAGCATTTCTCCATGTCTAACTTTAGCAAAACCTTTACCCACACACCCTATTGTTCAGGGAAAGTGGTGTGAAAGTAGAAAAGAAATGCATGTCGTGGTAGCACTTTATTAAAAAAAAATGCCAATGTTTGATTTATGAACTATGGTCGACATATTGCCCACCCAAAATGTGTATTAAATCATCATACTGCATAGCTAATTAGCAATTATAAATGTTACAAACTGCCCTGGTTTTAGTGCAGTTATGCAATTAACTACGATGTAGCTAGAAATTACTGGACCTTAATGAGGCCTGTATTGTATAAAAACACTTGTCTCTCTCCTAGATCTGTCAAGGGATTTAAGCAAAGCCTGTTGACCGAGAACACAGAGCTAAGCAACTACACCAGCAAAATATTTGTGGGTTGGGATTTTTGCATTAAGGACCCCAGGATTATAAAACTGAAACAAAAGAGCATCCGGTATGAGCTGCAGGTCAGTATGGAACGGAAGCGGGAACGGTGCTCATGGGATCATTCATGCTCATTTGTCTTTGCTGCACCCTCCTCTAGTGGAATGTCACTCCAAATTATATGGGACTTTAGGACCAGGTGTCCTACTGGCTTCCCCTAGATAAACTGTTGTGGCAGGGGGGCTCAATCTGAAGATCAGTTAGGGTATTTGCTCTCCTTGATATACTACGAAGCCCAGTTTGCAGGGCAGTTAGGGTAAGATTTGGGGTGAAAATGTATTTGTTGTCCTACATATTCTTGAAACTATGGCTTAATGACTGATACACTGTACCCATTAATTGAGCTAATGGGGGCCTGAACAAAGGTTGGAACTTCAACATCTCCAGGCCCCCAACTTGCCTGGGCTGCACTACCCTCTTAGGACCCATTAAATAAATATGCAGCTCACAATACAGTAACTGCTGTTTATCACTAGTCCCATAGTAAAGACAAATGAATGAACTGAAAATGTAAAGCTTTGACCCTTAAATCATGACAAACAAATCTGAGCTTAGTTGTGAATACTGATTTATCCCTGATTTCCACAGATGGATTTGGAAGAGGAAAACATGAGGCGCAAGCATGCCGAGCGCACAACATCTCAGCTCGCCGCCATCTATTCTTTGCGGGTCTTCCTCAACCTGGTTGTGATCTGTCTCACAGGAGCAGCTTTCTACTGCATCTACCTGTCTACTGTCAACTCCCAAGAGCTGCTCATAAATGTAAATCCAAAAGAGGCTTCCAAAGATATAAATCCAGGCAGTGTGGGGACAAGGAACTTTGGTTTCCATGGTAGTAGGTGCAAACTATGCCACCATACCAGCCATCTTCCTTTTACATTTATTTATAATACACACTGGTGGAACCATCGGTATACTGGGAATATGGGGAAGGCAGCAACTATCTGTCATTAGGCCCAGACTGGGATTCAATATAGGCCCTGGCATTTAAATAAGAGAGAAGCTAAAACAGTACAGAAGTTGCATTAGCTGGATAGACCTGCAATACATTTTGGAACAGTGTTGGGGGTAGGGGTCCTATTAGTAATAACAGTTATTTCTTGTTGTTTTAGAGTTCGGTCAAAGGGAACTTTATCCTGGAGTTACTGGTTGGTTACCTTCCCTCCATTACCATCACAGCCGCTAACTTCTTCCTCCCCATTGTCTTTGGGATCATTATCCTATGGGAGAAGTACACACTCAACTGGGAGATCAGGCTCACACTAGTAAGGTAAGTAGAAGCTCACTGCATGGCACCGAATGCTCAGAATACATTGCTCCAGCGCTGACACTGGGCATAAAGAGCCTGTGCCACAGTTTCCTCACATAATCAGACACTAAAACCCAATTAAAGATTAATTTCAACCCAAAACCATTTTTTTTCATAATGAAAGAAAATGTTATTCTAACCAACTTTCCACTGAAAATAATTAATGGCTTTAAAAGTATCTGTAAATGGAATTGGCACGGAAAGCAGTTGAGTTTATATTGTCCGCACTGCTGCTTTTGGCGCCTGAAACAATTAAAACAGCATTAAACAAATGCAGCAATTACATTTACAAATAACTTTAACTGAAAACTAAATGTAGTACAACATTCTTAGTAAATATATACAGGGAAGTTGCTTAGACTTACAGTTTCTTTTATGCTGCAAAATGAATGACAGTATTCACGTTGCTCTGCAGTGCTGTGCAGACAATTTGGTTTGCCCATCAATGTATTACAAGCATTGTCCAACACAATCGTTTAATTCTGTCCCAGTTTAGCTTTCTCATCTCTTTCACTGTTAAATCAGCCGCAAGCATTTCCAAACTGCAGTACAGTAAACTTTAATCAGCCATTCAGATCAATAGTGATTTATCCTGCAGTGTCTTGGGTGCCTCCTTGCCATAAAGCAAGGCCACATTTATGTTGTATGCTAAAAAGGAAGTCACACTTTAAGGTTAGGTAGTTTAGTAGTTTGGTTGTATGATTGGTGTAACCCATGTGTCTTAATCTCTTGAACAATCAAGATGGCTCCATCTACTGTTTTATAACTGAATGAGCTTCACTGTTCGGCCTTCATCTTTTGTCAAAGTTTCTGCTTGTTTAACTTGGAAAAACAATAAAAAATCATTTTAAACGAAAAAGGAAGTCACATATGCAACAGGATATGGATTATGCCAATATGTTTTATCTTTAATTGAAATTTGAAGAACCTACTTGCCTTCCCCCCGCCCAAATAACACTGCTTTAAACAGTTGTTTCCAAGCAAAAACGAAAGCTTTATTCTGAGGACCATTTAATTCTGAGGACAGTCATGATATAACAGCCCATGTAGACATGGGTGAACACATGGGTGAACACATGGGAATGCCAAAGTTTTTGTGTATTAACCGTAGCCTCTAGCGTGGAGCCATTCCCTGCAAATACTTAATGCCCACTTAATCCACTGTGTTCAGTACCAGCGCCAACTCGGAGTCACTCTAAATACAATAAATGCAGAGGCAGCACTTTCTCATTACTACCTAGGAACCAAGTTTTGTTACCTGCTATTGTGGGGCTCCTCTCATTGCAGGTGTGTATTCCTTCGCCTGACCAGCCTGGGCATGTTGCTCTATTCTCTCTGGGACAAGATCACGTGCAGTGGAAAACCTCACGATGCTAAATGCGTGACCTGTGGGTACAACATTGACGAGTACAAAGTAAGAAAAGAGCTATTAAACTAGTTGCATGATTGCTGTTGTGGGCTCAGCCCCCATATACTGTATGTAATAAAATGCACTAAGTTTGCACAATTGCAGTAAACCATAGCAATTTGTGATTTATGTTTGCATTTAAATGGATGGTCAGTAAATTCTACCTGCTGATTGGGTGCTATGTGTTACTGTACCTGGTCAGGCTAAAGGTGGCCATAGACACACAGATCCTATCGTACAAATCGAGGATTCGTACGATTTTCGGATAATGTGTGGCGTGTGCCGACATCTTTGGTCCGAACAATCAGATTACCCCCGATATAGCCATGCTCGTTAATGGCATATCGGGGAAAGATCTGCTCGTTTGGCGATGTTGCCAAACGAGCGGATCTTTGCGTCTATGGCCACCTTTATTTTTTTTTATTACTACCAGAGTCAATTAGCAAATTCTTGTATTTCTTTTATTAAGGGTAAGGCCACACGAGGAGTTTCGGGGAGATTTTGTCGCCTGGCGACTAATTGCCTCGTCTTTTGATCGACTATCTCCCCGAACTGCCTGAGGCACCTTTGGGTGACTATTGAAAACGCATCGCCGTGTTTGCATTCGCACAGGCGACTTTTCACTGTAGCCTATGGGGAAAAACGCTGAGGCAGTTCGGGAAGATAGTCGCTCAAAAGACAAGGCGATTAGTCGCCATGCGATAAAATCTCCCCAGATCTCCTCATGTGGACTAGCCCTAAATCAGGTAGGACACAGGTTATACCCCTTGCCCCAACATTCTGAGCCTTCCATTAGTTGAGAAGAATGGTGTGCTTGCTCAGGGCACTGGAGGTTGTTAGACTAAGTATTATACCAATGGCACAGCAGAACCTTATATTTACTCAGTAGCAGCAACATTTACAGCAGTGTTGCATCTTTACCAGAGCTGTGTAACACTTTGCAAAGGGAAAGCAACACATATTTTCATTGGGTTCTTTAAAGGAGAACTAAACCCTAAAAATTAATAGACCTAAAAATGCCATGTTTTATATGCTGAACTTATTGCACCAGCCTAAAGTTTCAGCTTGTCAATAGCAGCAATGATCCAGGACTTCAAACTTGTCACAGGGGGTCACCATCTTGGAAAGTGTCTGTGACACTCACATGCTCAGTGGGCTCTGAGCAGCTGTTGAGAAGCTAAGCTTAGGGGTCGTTGCAAATTATCAAGGAGAAAATGAGGTTAGTCTGTAATAAAAGCTGATGCTACAAGGATGATTATTAAATTCTGATGCTAGTTGCACTGGTTTTTGTGCTGTTATCTGTATTAATTACTAATCAGCCTTATATTGTGTCATTTATTTTCTATCCTTACTGTATATTTTGAATTGGTCCCTAAGCTCAGTAAGTGACAGCAGCACAGAGCATGTGCAGTGAATCGGCAGAAAAGAAGATGAGGAGCTACTGGGGCATCTTTGGAGACACAGATCTTTACTGCTAAAGGGCCGTGGTTGCCTTGGGCTGGTACATAATCCCAAAACATAATGTACAACATTTCTAGCCTATTTCTTTCATTTTAACTTTCTTTGTCCTTTAAGGGGAAGGAAAATAGCTATGGTTTCAATAATAAAGTACTTGTGAATGTAATTGTTATTGAAAGCAGAGTCTGTTTGGTATGGAATGGCCTGGGATCCTGCACATTAGCACCTAGTGCCTCATCATGTCTCCATAGTTCCATGCCTTTGCAATACTATATACTGTATTTGTCTTCCAGTGCTGGGAGACACGTGTGGGGCAGGAGATGTACAAGCTGCTGATATTTGACTTTCTGACTGTTCTTGTGGTCATTCTGCTGGTGGACTTTCCCAGAAAGTAAGAAGCATTTGTACCTTGGCATACTTTATTAATTGTAAAAACACTAAGTATAGCTGTTTTATTAGGGATGACCAAGCAGTTGCTGCCATGTTAACATCTACCCACTTCCCAAAACTTGGCCTCTATTTTCCCCAATTCTTCAGCCCTCACATAATAACAAACCCAAGACTAAAGAATGTGCTGTTTGCACATGTTCATGCTTTACTATATATGTTCCCTAACTTAAATAAGAACTAAAGCCTACTGACAACTCCATGACCCTCACCCTCTCCCAAACAGACCTACCAGAGAGTCGCACAAATACACCATCTTTTTAGCAGTCTAAGAAATGCAAAGTAGCACAACAGGGTTCGTCAGCCCTGGTGGGGCCAGTAATAATAATAATTTTACATGAGGCACTCCTTATTTTAGGCATGTTTTGCTTCCAATTCAGAGATATCATGTTGCATATTCCAATAGAATAAATGTACATTTACAAATCCTCATGAATAGATTAATTCATAAACTAGAATGTTTTTTTTTTTTTTTTTTGCCAAAGCACTAAAGATATATTGCAGTCATCTGTACTGTCTGGGTTCCTTTGGGATTAACATGCCCTTTTCTCCACTTCATTACAGAATGATGGTTGACCATTGCTCGTGCAAACCCATTCAGTTCTGGGGCCAGCAGGAGTTCCTGGTGCCCCAGAACGTGCTGGACATTGTTTATGGGCAGACTGTCTGCTGGATTGGAACCTTCTTCTGCCCTCTACTTCCCCTTCTCAACACTGTTAAATATTTCATCATCTTCTACATGAAGAGGGTACATATATATTCTACTGTACTTTCAGCATGGCCTCAGATTTATTTTTATTAAGTGCAGACAGGGCATTAAACTCTTCTCTTTCAAGTTCTCAGTTATCATATGCAATGTTATTTTCTCTAGTGAAAATCCTGCCCTCCACTGATAATAATTGTATATTATGACTTACTGATAATTACACTCTCAAATATCAGAAAGGAGGGATATTATGTTTTGGTATTTATTGTTAGACATCAGGGGACCCCCTACTGAAATAATATGTCATTATTGCCTACCATGTGAACATGAAAACTCACCTATTCACTCTTAACCCCCAACATGCACTTTTAACATTTTTATGTTAATCAACATTTCCAGCTGACGCTTTTTACCAACTGTCGCCCTGCTGATCGAACATTCCGAGCGTCGAGTGCCAACTTTTTCTTCATGTTGGTTCTGCTCCTGGGCCTCGCAATATCGTGGGTGCCAGTCCTGTACAGCATATTTGCGTAAGTATATTCATTGTATGATAAGAGAAACCTAACTAGTCTATAAGTGTATTGTTTCACTGATAAAAGGCCAACATTTCAGCATTGCTCTGGCACTGGTTATTGGTTAATGACAAAGTGATATATCAGGTGACTGCAAGTTTATACGAGTTGCACATATCTAGATGTCATTTCCTTAATGCCATTACGTTTACTTAATTAGGCGCCACAACAAATATCCACATAATACTTCGCAGCCATAAAATTGCTCAATATGAGATTACAATTTGACTCTTAAAAAGCTCAGATTTACCCTGTGACATATCTTATTGGCCACACCCTGGGGGCCACAGTTATTAATTCACTGGTCACCTGGAAGGAACACTGTACAGACTACAGGTATGGGATCTGTTATCCAGAATGATTGGGGACCTGGGGCTTTTCCAGATAAGGGATCTTTCTGTAATTTACATCTCTATACCTTAAGTCTACTAAAATAATTTACACATTAATTAAACCCAATACTCCAGTAAGGCTCCATTTTCTTATTTTAAAAAAGTTTTAATTATTTAATTAAAATGGAGTCTAGGTGAGCTGGCCTTCTTGTCTTCAGAGCTTTCTAGATAATGGGATTCTGGAAAATGGATTGCATACTTACAAGAACGGGGCCTCAGTGGGAAAAAAATTACCCTGTTACATGCAGTTATGCCAAATATGAGAAAACAGAGCCCACGATCTGCACTCCATGCACAAGCCCTGCCCCTTCATAAACCGCAAATTGCATTTTTTCTTCTCTTGCAGCCCCTTTTCTGTGTGGTCCCTAATAAAACAGATGTAGCCATTAAAAGAGACTGAAAAGATGGCTTAACATTTGGGTTACTAAAGAATAAGGTTATACAGAAAACATAAAGGTTACTAAAATATAATAATTGAAAACAAAAGTTTGAATAACGAGATGAGATATCTCTAGGTGCCTAAGAAAAATGCTCAATATGGCTAGGGTCACACCATACAGATCTCGGCCTTCAGAGAACGCAGTCCAAGAATCTGCTTCCGTGCTGGTCCTCTGCTTGCACCCAGAAACATTACCTCCGTTTGGGTTGTAGGCAGACATTGTGGATTTTGGCTAAAAATGAAAAATTTGTGTTTTAGTGCAGAAATCCACTATGTCTGCCTGCACCCAAGCGGAGGTAATGTTTCTGGGTGCAGACAGAGCAACAGCAGAGGAATAGCAGGGGAGCGGATTCTCGGCCTGCGTCCTTATGGTGTGGCCCTAGCTTAATAGAAAAATTAGAACTAAACCTATGTGTACAACCACTTCTCCCACAGCGGGTTGCCATCGGCCGGTATTTTACAGGCCTGGCCAGTAAAAATGATGGTTGATCCCAATGTTATTAATTGGGAAAAAAGATAAATATATAGGAAGGCCGGTATTTTTTTCCAGAAAAGGTGGCAACCCTAACCCACAGGAGCCTGAACCATTTTAAACCAGTTTAGGAATACGAATGACCATATGGTTTTATTTTCACTATTATTTTGTCTATGTTAATGTAAAGAGATGCTGCTTGTGGTTAGTTTGTTATGAGAAAAGTCAAGGTAAAATCCTTGCTAGGTTTTACAACATATCGTCATAAACCATGTGCATTACACAGGAGATCTATTGTTTTTGTTTCTTAATAGAATGACACCATCAAGAGCCTGTGGGCCATTCAATGGACAGACCAACATCTGGGACACAATTCCTATAACCATCCAAACCCTCCCCAAGACTGCGGCAGAATTCTTTTTGTTCATCGGATCACAGGCTTTTGCTGTGCCCTTGTTCTTTTTGTGCTGGTAAGCTTGATCAGGTGCTTTGAATACAAAATAACTGGGGCAGATGTATACCTACTGACAGTCAGTAAAGTTCTTTAACTTAGATATTTATTAAAGAAGATACCTGTGTCAGTTCTTCAACAATATGTTGTTAGTGCTCAGTGGAGCTCAGCAGCAGTGCTAGATACTAACACCCATTTGATGCAGTTGGCTTACAAATATTGGCTTTTATAGCAGTTTAGTGCTGTAATGCTTGTTTGTAATAGAATAACAACAAATTATAAATCAGCCTCTCTATCTCTCAGTTTCAAAACTGTCATGTTAATGTACATTTTCTTTCTCACTCTTCTTATCGAACAAGCATTTTAATGTTCTACCTCATTGCACTGGCAAGTTCATATGGGGAACTGGTGAAGACCCTGAAGGATCAGCTACAGATGGTAAGCAGAGCACATACAATCTTATTAAAACATATTGCCTTTTGTTTTAATCATGACAAATATATGGTTTTTGTTTCATTCACCAGTTTCCTGCTTTCTTGTGAGCCATCGTGGAAGTTAAAGGGATAGTTAAACTTTGATTCAACATTTAGGGGCAGATTCTTTAAGGGTCAAATTGAAAATTAGAATTTTCAATTCAAAACTCACATGAACTCGAAAATTGACCCTTAAAGGAGAAGGAAACCCCCTGGGTGCAAAACCCCTCCCTCCTCCCCCCTGGCCTACCTGTCCCACTGGGCAAATGCCCCTAACTTGTTACTTACCCTTCTGCGCAGGTCCAGTCTACAGAGTTCACCGACGCCATCTTCTTCCAAGCGACCTTCTTCCTGTTTTGACCAGCGCATGCGCAGCAGGAGCATTTCGCCGGTACGGATCTACTGCGCATGCGCCAAAAGTCACGAAGTGAAATCGGAAAACTTTGTGACTTTTGGCGCATGCGCAGTAGATCTGTACCGGCAAAATGCTCCTACTGCGCATGCGCCAAAATGCCGGTCAAAGCAGGAAGAAGATCGCGTGGAAGAAGATGGTGCCTGTGAACTCCGTGGACTGGACCTCCGCAGCGGGACAGGTAGGCCAGGGGGGAGGAGGGAGGGGAAGCAACACAGGGGAGGGTTTTTGCGCCCAGGGGGTTTCCTTCTACTTTAAAGCAGAAGGAAAGGCAAACTGCACCGGCCCGGGGTTATACCAGTGAGCACCACGGAGCGATCCTGTTTCCGGTTTCTCTTTGCTTCAAATTTCCCGGGGCAAACGCGTGCATAGGTGAACAAAATAGCGGACTTTTTAGTTAAAGTTCAGCTTTTTGTTCTACTTCGCATATGCAGCCGCGCAAAGAAAGCGGAAGGCGGAAGAAAAGCAATCTGTGGTTCTCACTGGTATAACCCTGGGCCGGTGCAGTTTTCAGGTTTCAGGTAAGTCAATACAATCATTGGGGGTGCCTAACATTTGGCAGCCGCAAGTGCACCAAGCCTTTCCTTCTCCATTAATAAATGTGCTTCTTAGTATATTATTGCCCAACCCTGCACACTTGACCCCCCATGTGATTAATAGGAAACCCTTGCAACATATATTTCCCGTCTACTAAAACTGCAAAAATAGAACTTTATAAATGTACAGTTCAACCCTTTGGAATATACAGGTATGGGACCTGTTATCTGGAACCCGTTATCCAGAAAGCTCAGAATTATGGAAATGTTGTCTCCCAAAGACTCCATTTTATCCAAACCAGCCTCTTGGGTTTATTTAATGTTTACATGATTTTCTAGTAGACTTAAGGTATGAAGATCCAAATTACGGAAAGATCCATTATCTTGAAAACCCTGGGTCCTGAGCATTCCGGATAACATACCTGTACTGTATATCATTGAATGTCATAACCTGAGCAGCTTGTCTTTATACTTTAAAGGAGAACTAATGCCTAACTAAAGAAGTAACTAGAAGTGTTGTAAATTGTAATTCATGTTTTGGGCTTCTGTACCAGCCCAAGGCAACCACAGCCCTTTAGCGGTAAAGATCTGTGTCTCCAAAGATGCCCCAGTAGCTCCCCATCTTCTTTTCTGCTGATTTACTGCACTCACTCTGTGCTGCTGTCATAGAATATAATTGTCACAATATAAGGCTGGTTAGTAATTAATATAGATAATTACTACATGGCAGCACAGAAACCAGTGCAATTAGCATCAGAATTTAATAATCAGCCCTGTAGCATCAGCTTATATTACAGGCCAACCTCATTTTCTGCTGGATAATTTGTGACGACCCCTAAGCTTAGCTTCTCAACAGCTGCTCAGAGCCCACTGAGCATGTGAGTGTCACAGACACTTTCCAAGATGGTGACCCCCTGTGACAAGTTTGAAGTCCTGTACCATTGCTGCTGTTGAGAAGCTGAAATTTTAGGCTGGTGCAATAAGGTCAGTATATAAAATATGGCATTTTTAGTCATAGTCATTATTAGGGGTTAGTTCTCCTTTAATGCCTCTATAGAGCCTATTAGTTCCCAGGGTGACTCCATATAATGTTCTTACTTTGTAGGAAAGAAGCAGGAAGATGTTCCTAAGACAAGTGACTTACTGAGGAAGCTTCTGGACTTCACCCGTCGTACTTATGTATTTGCTGTAAATAGAGGAAATACAATTATTAGCAGCACAGAATTATATACAGATTATGGATCGTTAGAGAAATGTATTTTCCATATATACATCAGTGATGTTCAACTTGCAGCTTTGGTTAACTGTAACTGTGATTCTGGGGTCCCCCCTGAGATGAATTTAGGGGATTGTTTGGTGCATGAAAGCTGCATGGCAAATCAGTGCAGATTTCACCCATAGATCCTTTTTATAAACATTGCTCCATAAAAGTCACTTGCACGTTGATTCCCAAACTGTGCATCTGCCTCCCTAGTGGGAACCAAAGCAGCAGAAATGGGGATCCAGGCAGCAGGGTGATTATTATGTTCTCCTTCTGTATATTTTGCATTGCCGGTAAAAGTGACCAGCCACATCCCCGCCCTTTTCACAGCTTCCGTTCTCCATGACACTAAACAATACTAGTATGGAAGAGCAATGAGGAACTGTTTGCGCAATTGAATATTAATTGTGGTTGTAGGAGATAATTCCATAAAGAAAAATACACATTTCAAAAACAAAAGCATCAGTATGGCAGGTGTACAGGTATATTACAAATATTTAGGGATGCACCGAATCCACTATTTTGGATTCGGCTGAACCCGCCCGAATCCTTCGCTAAAGATTCAGCCGAATACCAAACCAAATCCTTATTTGCATATGCAAATTAGGGATGGGAAGGGGAAAACATTTTTTCCTTCCTTTTGTGACAAAAAGTCACGCGATTTTCCTCCCCGTCCCTAATTTGCATATGCAAATTAGGATTCCGATTCAATTCGGCCGAATCCTGCTGAAAAAGGCTGGATCCTGGCTGAATCCCAAACCGCATCCCTACAAATATTACAGCACTTAAAATGAAATATAATTGGGATGTTTTTAAATAAATATACATACCATGACTGATTCTATAATTCTACACCGAAATTATATGATCATATTTATAATCCAAAGAACTAAAACTCAATATTTTTAAATGTGGTGATGTTGGGCCATTCTTACCGTCAGATTTGCTCCAGGCTTTTTAGGTTCGGATGCAACTTGTACTCCTCATTCTTCAGTTACTATTTGTCGAAATCAGTGTTCACTGGGGCCATTGCAGGACATTTACCTTTTTTGTGCTTGGGCAGTTCTTGAGTAGTTACCTGGCTTTGGATGTGTCCATTAACCCTTCTATTTTAAACTAAATGCCCATTCCCTGCTAATGAAAAGCAACCCTGCAGCATAATGCAAATTCCCCCTTACTTCACTGTAGTCGTGTAAATGAATGCCCCTCTCGTATTCATTTTCCAGTCTCTCATTCAAACCACAGCCTGGTTGCTAAGGTAAATAAGACCCTAGCAGCCAGATAACCTGCTGAGATTCCAAACTGGAAAGCTGCTCAACAAAAAGCTAAATAACTCTAAGAAAAACTATGGCAAATTGTCTCAGAATATCAATATCTATATCCTACTAAAAGTAGGGATGCACCGAATACACTATTTTGGATTCGGCCAAACCCTCGAATCCTTCACGAACGATTCGCCCGAACTGAATCATAATTTGCATATGCAAATTATGGGTGGGAAGGGGAAACATTTTTTTACTTCCTTGCTTTGTGACAAAAAGTCATGCGATTTTCCTCCCTGACCCTATTTTGCATTTGCAAATTAGGATTCGGCCGGGCAGAAGGATTCCGAATCCTGCTGAAAAAGGCCGAATCCTGGCCGAATCCTGAACCGAATCCTGGATTTGGTGCATCTCTAACTAAAAGCGAATGGTGAACAACCCATTTGAGACAAAAGCCAGAAAACTTGGGTCCTGGCAAATGCCAGAGGGGCTGCTGTAAGATGCCATAGACAGTGACTATTTAGTGGGCTGGTGGGGGCTGTTTGGGCCTCTATGTACTTGAAATGCCAGGGCCTATTTTAAATCCCAGTCCAGACTTGATACTAAACAATATTGATGGAGAGGTCACTGTTGTGTTTGGAAGGAATTGGCAAAGTGGGAGCCATTTTTCCTATGAAGAACAACTGTGACATAGTGAAAAGGAAATTCTCTAACAATGTAAGGCAATGTTTTAAAATTACTTATATTACATAATGTAAGGCAATGTATATGCTACTGCAAACAGAAATCCCCCTTAACTGCAATGTAATTTGGCCTTCCCGTTGATTCCAATCCATTTCACAGCGATTTCATCATTTCAAAAACAAAATGCCAATGTAGATTTGTTATCCAGTAAAATTGGTTAATGTCTGACTCTTCCATTAGGCATTGTGTACATATTCAGGTCACGTTATACAGAAACCTGTTATCCAGAAAGCTCTGAATTAGGGAAAGGTTATCTCCCATAGACTCCATTTTACCCAAATAATCCAAATTTTTAAAAATGATTTCCTTCTCTGTAATAATAAAACAGTACCGTGTACTTGATCCAAACTAAGATATAATGAATCCTTACTGGAAGCAAAACCAGCCTATTGGGTTTATTTAATGTTTACATGATTTTCTAGTAGACTTAAGGTATGAGGATCCCACGAAAAGATCCGTTATCCAGAAAGCCCCAGGTCCAAAGCATTCTGGATAACAGATCCCATACCTGTATATAATTTACTAGATACTACATATAATTTTGAGTAACTGATACTCCTTATGCTTTTTTTATTGAAATAAATTAATTTTAAGATTTGTGTTTATTCCTGTGTTTATAAAAAAATTCATTTCTGCCTCTGCATGGAAAAGAATCGCTGTAAAAAAAAAAAAGCAAGAGTTTGCAGCTGGCAGAGGCTCCAGGTAAGGAGAGGCAGGGATTGCCCTTTACTTTGTTGGATAACAATGTTAAAGTTTGTCATGATTTCACAAGTTGCCTCTGGCTTATAGAATTGAGAACAAATATATACTGTAAGTCCAGCAACAGGTTTAGTAGTTTTACACTACAGGTTTCTAGCAGATGTATCTGGACAAGTGAAAGGAAAAACTCCACATAATAAAAGTTGAATTTCTCTGTCTGCTGTTTGTCGACTACATATTTGCTACAAACATATCCATTTGCAAAGAAAACTACATTTACATTTTGTGCTAATAATTACATTTATAAATTTGGAACTAAAAAAAGAGTTTATGAGCAACAGCAAAATTCATTTTGTGAATACAAAATTATTACTAAACAATTAGTTACGTCGTTCTAATATTTCCCATAAAATCCCTCATATTAATAGCCCCGTTTTATGGAAGATGTCGGTGTGGAGTATAAATGATTTCAGAACTGTGTGAGTGTCAATGATTACTGGGATGCTGCTGCTAGCTGTAGCACAGGCTGAAATAACCAGAAAAAAATAAGGTAGAGAAATGTTATTTATAATACTTGTAGGAATAGGGTTGCCAGTAGTGATGTGCGGGTCATGGTTTTCCTGTCCCGCACCCGACCCTAACCCGCCCTGCTGCAACTATTTTCCACCCCCCTTAGGCTCACAGTGTCATACAACCCCTCCTATACTTTGCATTGTGAAGTGATGAATTCAGGGACTTGCATACCTCCCAACTGTTTTTTTGTGGGATTGTCCCTTTTTCATGGGACAGTCCCCATTTTGAAAGTTCAACCCACAGTGCCGGATTGTTACTGAATTGTCCTGACTTTGTCTTTGCTCTCCTACACTGAACAGCCAGAAAAAGATACAAAGTTTCTAAAACTCAATTGGCTTGTTGGCAGAGAGCATAGAATACATGGCAGGTGCATTTAGATACTGTTGGAATGATTTAAGATAAGCATAGAACAATTGTAACAATTTAAGATAATCAGGTCTCTTGGGGAAACTGTGACTTGCAGCTTAAAGGGCAATTCACCTTCATTAGCAAAACTGTAAAAAACACAGAAATGTGTTCAGACTTTCACAAACTGTGTAAAATAAACATGTGAATTGTGGGGTTTGGAGCGAGGTATGGACTTGAGTTTTATAGTGGCTGTTGCTCAGATTCCCAGGAAAACAGAGGGATGTCAAGTCCAGAGAACACATCACTTCAGTCGGTGGAATCAGGTATTTTTCTTGCCCTGAACTAGAAAACTAGGAGCTTTCGGTAGGCGTGGCCAGGACCTATCATCGACGTCACCAGCAATTTATCCTTATGTGACACTCACGTAACGTCACGGACGCCATCACACCTCGTCACTCCCCTCCAACAGCACAGCGTGCCCACGTATAGTGTGACGTTGATGACTCGCGAGATGAGATTTGTGACGTATGGTTTAGCTGCCCGGAAGGAATCAAGACTTTAGGCAAACAGTGTTACGAGAGTGCAGGCTGGGAGAAAGCAATCACAGGCAACATGAATATCTTGCCCAAGAAGAGCTGGCATGTGCGCAACAAAGATAACGTTGCCCGAGTGAGAAAGGATGAGGCTCAAGCTGCAGAAGAGGAGCGAGTGCGTAGGAAACGGGTGGAACTAGCGGAGCAAGAGGTGAGCGCAGTGCTGGGAGAATACGGTAGTACCATGATCGAAAGCTACACTGGGCAGCATCGCAAAGAATGTGCATGTTCTACCGCATACTGACAGCGAGTGCGCCTTGAGTCAAGCTTTAATGTGAGGGCGCAACATGCTCAGGATCCCTGTGATCTTTAAACTGCTACTAAAACCCGGCCTGATATTGTTTATTAGGTTCTAGCCTAAAGTTTGTCTTTTTAATGGCGCAGGAACGATTTGGGTTCAATTCTGACAAGGATCCTGCTTTGCGACATTTTCTGTTCTTCACATGGTTAATAATAACTAAGGCCTTGTCACCACCCAAGTCCTCCCTTACCCTTCACCTTATTATTGTTGTTATAGAATGGCCACTTCTAAGCAACTTTTTAATTGGTTTTCATTCTTTATAGTTTTTTAATTATTTGTCCTTTTCTTCTGACTCTTTGCAGCTTTCAAATGGGGTTCACTGACCCCCCCCCCTCTCCTTCCTAAAACCAAATACTCTGTAAGGCTACAAATCTATTGTTATTGCTACTTTTTCCTTACTCATCTTTCTATTCAGACCCTCTACTATTCATATTCCAGTCTCTTATCCAAATCAATGCATTGTTGCTAGGGTAATTTGGATCCTAGCAACCAGATTGCTGAAACTGCAGACTGGAGAGCTGCTGAATGAAAAACTAAATGACTCCAAAACTATATAATAAAAAATAGAAACCAATTGCAAATTGTCTGAAAATATCACTCTCTACATCATACGTTATCTCAATGGTGAACAACCCTTTCAGGAAAGATTCTGTAAGCAAAAAGCAGCTGCACAGCTCCCCCTTCCTGATCTGGCTCCAGAAAACAGCTGCCCCGGATCTGCCTGATGCTGGTTTATAATAATTGCAGATTTTCTGCTATTTTCAGGCTGCAGTGGTTCAAATAAAATAGCAAGCGTCATTGATCTGGCCAGTAGCACATTACTTCATTTATATTTATCTTTGTTACACAGTACATATTACAATATGTGCCATTGTGTTAGACGGAGGTTATCTGGGCTCATTTCCAACCTTTTGTTTACGGTTTCAGGCTCGGACAGATTTCCTGCGTAAAAAGGCTCGTCTCTCCTTGCCGGATGAGTACAGGAGCGATGGGTCGTCCATGGTGGAACATTCCAGAGATTCTGCCCACATCAATTTTTTTCAAGAAGTGGAAGAGGGCAAAGGAACCAACAAAGGCAACAAAGAATATGAAGAGGAAAAACGGAAAGAGAAGGTCTGCTGTTGCCATGTTTTTAAGGGGAATTCAACCTATACACAACTGTTTTACTGCCAGTCATTGTGTCCCGAGTCTTATTTTCATCAACTAGAACGTATTTTAAAAGTGCTGTTATCCACATTATTCCCCCTCTTTAAACCACTCTTTCCCCAATGCCACTGTATACACCTTGCCGGCACAATATCAATGTGAACATAAGATGGCAGAGACTCAAGAAGTGGCCCAGACTGATATCTATTAGTAGCAGTTTATAGTACATTTCTGCAGAATAGGATAGTTTTTCCTAACGTTTCCTTAAAAGTATTTTAAATGTTACTTTGTGTCTTTCACTTAAAGGAGAAGGAAAGCTATGGAGGCATTGTATTGCCAATAGATTAGCTGCAATAGTGCAAGCTAGAATGCTATATTTATTCTGTAGAATGTTTTACCATACCTGAGTAAAAAGCTCTAGAAACTCTCTGTTTGTTTAGAATAGGAGCTGCAGTATTAATGTGGTGTGACATCATTTCCTGCCTGAGTCTCTCCCTGCTCTGGGTTCAGATTACAGTAGAGAAGGGAGGGGTGGGGGGAAGAGGAGCAAACTGAGCATGCTCACGCCCAGGGCAATGAGGTTTAAGGTGAAGGCAGGAAGTCTGATACAGAAGCCCATGTGTACACAATAGAAGGAAATAAATGCAGTGTTTCTTTTGACAGGGGACTCAGAGCAACATTACTTTGGGGGTTTACTGGTATATTTAGATGGACCTTTCTGATAAGGCTTACTTAGTTTTAACCTTTCCTTCTCCTTTAATTTCTTGGTGTTTTTTGCTTTTCCGTGGATTTTCTTTTTACACAGGAGCGGCAAGAAAAAGCCCTGGGCATTCTTACATATTTAGGACAAAGTGCTGCAGAAGCCCAAACCAGTCGCCCATGGTACCAGGAAGTCCCTGGTCGTAACTGTAAGGAAAAAGATGACACCGCAAAGGATGAAAAGTTGAAAAAGCTGCTAGATCCTTTACATAACATGGAGAAATATCTGCAGAAGAAATCTGGAGAAAAGAGGAAATTCAAAGATGAAAAGCAGCGCAAAGGCAAAGCTAATGAATCCAGGCAAGAAAGCTGGTATATTATGATATATTGCTGCTAGATAAGGTATTCTTGCTGCTCATTATTGTAAAAGAATCAGTTGGGCTGCAGTAGTGATGCAGGCAGGGCCTCCGGCCTATCACATCCTTGCAATAGAAAGTTTGATTATTGACATAAACATCATGCATAATTTACAGTGGTTTTTTTTTTTATCTTTCTGCCTTGTAGACCCAACAAGCAATCCTTAGAGCAAATGAGACAAGAACGACTGAAGAGAGAGAAAGCAGAGAGAGCGCGGACTGAAGCCTTGCTGTCAGGGAAAAAGGAGCCTGCAGCACCAGAACAAGAAATGGATGACCGAAAACGCAGTTACAATTCTCAGTTTAACCCCAAGCTGGCACGAAAACCTAAGGTGCGAGAAGAGCAGGAGTGGCGATATTAAAGACTAATGCCAATGTTTCTATAGGTCAATTGTCTCATAATAAATTAATGCATCCCCTGTGCAGAGTCTAATTTCCTAGTGGGGTTCATGGACTGTGAATAGAAAGAGGACTCGCTTTTTAAACTACTCTGGAGGGTTGTAAAGCACCGATTACTTACACCAAGGCTGTCTTCTTGTTTGCAGTGGAGTAAAACTTTATCCAGTCATATTATTTAACTGGTCCTTGACTTTTTTCCCCTGCAGAAAACAATGTTTTTTTCTTATGCCTGTTTCTTCATGAGGTTAAAGTGAGGGTACGCTACAACTTGTGTGGGTTCTACTGGCTGTTTGATACTAGAAAGATGGATCAAAACTTCCGTTTATTGATACACCTAAGCAGGCACATCCAGGGAGGTTGCTAATTACCTAGGGCTGAGTGTCTTAGGAAGAATGCGCACAGTAAACACAAGAGCTAAGACATTATGTAGGGCTTAAGGGGCAAAAAACTGCCTATTGAAAAAAAAATGTATTCTAAGCAACTTGTGAAATATACATTCATTACAATTTTTATATGGTTGCTAAGTTATTTTTATATGAATTGCAAGCAGTGTTTGTCCCTTTCTATTCTCTGCCCTGATGTCAAACTGTTGATACAATGTAAGACAAGGCAACTGAGTAACAGACCTGCTTTGCTGGGGAACTAAGAGTTTTGCAACAGTGTTTCAAAGTAACAACCAGGAGTTTAAGCCAATGCTGTTTCAATAGCAACTGTTTTTACAAATAATTAAACATGTTCGGTGCTTTTAAAGTTAATGTATATTGGAAAGTTGCTTTTCTTTTATTAGACAGATTTTTATTTTGGGGTTGAATTGCCCTTTGAGGTACATCAACCCAAAATTAGGGTTGTAAACTGCACAGATGTTTGGTCTTTCTCCACTTGACATTTGAAAATGAATCTCTCAAACTTGGGGATACCAGACTTTTTCTCAGAGAAGTATGTTTTAGGGTAATGACACAGAACATGAGTTACCCCACGTTAAAAATTCACTACCACAGGTGACAAATCTCCCTACAAATGCCTTGCCCTTTGCTTACATTGTAATTGCCACAAGAGGATTACATTACTTAAAGGGCAAGGCATTTTTGGAGAGATTTGTCACCTGTGATAGCGAATCTTTAATGAGGGTCACAAATCTCCCTGTGTATCATTGTCCTTAGAGAATCCTGGGTTGCTCCAGTTGAACACACCATAAAGCATATTATAAAATCTGTTAATTTACTGGTTATTTCTTTTAAACAGAATAAAAATCCCATCAGTTATCTTTCCCTAGCCATGGGGAAATCTGTAAGTGCTCTACTAAAATTGGGAAGAATACTGATGTTGCATGTGTAGGATCTGTGGAATAAAATTATTCCATAATAAATGGATTGTGCACAAAGTATTTTAAACTTTTGTGAAATGTGTTGTAGCTTCACATACGGCTGCATTCTGAAATTGTAAAATTTGTTCATGCTGTAGCCATCTTCAATTGACTCGTCCACCATGCCTTGCTTCAAGTGCAATCTTAAGCTGGCCATAGACGCAACGATCCGTTCGTACGAATCGTGGATTCGTACGATTTTCAGACCGTTTGCGTAGAGAGTCACAACATTTTTCGCCCGGCGGAGATCGGTCGTTTGGTCGGGTTAGAAAATTTCTGTTGCCTGCCAATAATATCTCTGCATGTATTGCCAATCGTACGATTTTCAGTGGGAGACTGTCAGTAGCTTTGTCAGACAAAACTATCGTACGATTGCTGTCAGAGGTAGAACATTGGTTGATCTGTTCTTTTACTACTTTATTTGATCGGAATGGTAAGACTTTTATCCGAATGGTTAGGGAGGGTCGGGAGATGGGAAAGTCCGATCGTACATTGATTCGTACGATCGGATCTTTGTGTCTATGGCCAGCTTTACACTGTAAAAAGAAGGGTTCCCGTTGTGCTTACGTAATACATTTTTAACCTCATTGGGTTTTAGGATGGGCCTCTTCTTGCACCCAGCCTGATATTAACTCTCTTGCAACGGGTAGCAGTCATCCACGGAAAATTGTACAGGTATTAGCAAGAGTCACTTTGTTTCACTACCTTCTATGTGGTCAAAAGAAGCTACACAAAATAGTAAATGGTGCTTGCTGATAGGTAACTAGAGTTCTAGTAAACGTTGCACCTTTTACTATAGAACCCCATTAGAGGGATATGAATCTGTATTTGATTAAATCACATTCATACCCAATAAAGTCGCCTAACATTTGTTTGCTAATGCATACGTATTCACATCATTTATATTGATTCATATTGCGCATAATATGGTGCTACAGGTAGGGGATCTGTAATCCAGAAAGATCCTGATTACGGAAAAGCCGTCTCCCATAGACTCCATTATAATCAAATATGTCCTTTTTCTCTGTAATAATAAAACAGTAACTTGTACTTGATCTAAACTAAGATAACATTAATCTTATTGGGTTAATTTAATGTTTACATGATTTTCTAGTAGACTTCAGGTATGAAGATCCAAATTACGTAAAGATCGGTTATCCTGAAGACCCCAGGTCCCGAACATTCTGGATAACCGGTCCCATACCTGTACCTTGATATTTACTGGGAAGACAACCTGAATAAGTTATTGGCACCCCACTGACAGGCACAGGAGTCTGTACAGCTTCAGAAATAGAAACTGCTTATTCCAAGCCACCAACGGATGGTCACTATACAGTCATTCTATATGACCCTCATACCAGGCCTTGCATGTAAAGTCCTTTTAGTATTCTTTAACGTTTACACGGGTTTTCTTTTTTAAATTTTGGGCTCCAAAAGTATCACAGTGATTGCCAGCATGCAGAAATAGTTGCTGACAAATGCATTGGTGTGATTCTGGCAGCACAAATTATCTACTTCTGGTTTTGTCATGAATTAATATTTGTCTAAACTGGGGTCCATTGTTGGGAGGAAGCAGCAGAGCTGGACTCACTGCAACCAGTCAGCTGATGTCTATACAATATAGCAGAGCTAGATGTATTTACTGTTTTGGGTTACATGGCAACAAGGCACAGATCAGAGCCCACTCAGAGTAAGAGTTCATGACTAGCATGGGTATTGTTACTATGCAGTAGTACAGCACCCCCCCCCCCCCCATGCATAGTGTAAGGCAGGAATCCCCAACCTTTTGAACCCATGAACAACATTCAGAAGTAAAAGGAGTTAAGGTGGCCATACACGGGCAGATAAAGCTGCCGATATCGGTAATTTGGACCGATTTGACAGCTTATCTGCCCGTGTATGGGGGCTTCCTACGGGTCTTCCCTATCGATATCTGGCCACGATATTGATCGGGATGGTTTGATTTTTAACCGACTGACCCGTCGAAGCCCCTTGGCGCATCGTAATTCGATCGTTCGGCCTTACGGCCGAACGTTCGAATTACCCCCGATATAGCCATGCCGTTAGTGGCATATCGGGGAAAGATCCGCTCGTTTGGCGATGTCGACAAACGAGCGGATCTTTGAGTCTATGGCCACCTTTAGAGAGCAACACAAGCATGAAATATGTTCTTGGGGTGCTGTGATTGGCCATTTGGTAGCCCCTTTGTGGATTGTCAGCCTACATTGAGACTCAGTTTGGCAGTACACCTGGTTTTTATACAACCAAAACTTGTCTCCAAGCCTGGAATTCAAAAATAAGCTCCTGCTTTGAGGCCACTGGGAGCAACATCCTAGGGGTTGGAGAGCGACATGTTGCTCACAAGCTACTGGTTGAGGATCACTGGTGTAGGGCAATACCGCATTGTGCTAACAGATAGCAAGGAAGTAACATTTATAATCTGAGTAGAAAGATCTTACCATTTCACCACAAATCCTCCTGCAGGGTGGAAGATAAGAGCAGAAAAAAGTGGAGCATTAGCTGTATTCCTGTAGACATTAGCAGTTTCATTAATGCATAATAACTTGTATGTTCCCACAACTAGAATAGTGCTTTAACCAGTAATAGATCATCAGTGTTCCAGTACAGCATACCTTAAAGAGTAGCTCTGTCCAACTTATTACACGTCATGGTCCAATTGTCTCAGAGAATATTTGTGGGCCTGGTTTAATTAAAGCGATGTCATATAATCAAGTCTATGTATCCCTTGTTTAGATTGGGGGGGGCAATAAACATATTTCGGAGGGCCTCGTCCAGCCCACAGGCCTCCAGTTGGACAGACCTGCCTTAGAGTAACTGTCTATCTAGGGAAGCTCTGAGATACGTTGGCCTTTCAGGCCACTTAGAACATGAGAGAGATGAAGGTTATGACCAACTGCCACCTGTTCGTGAGCACTGGAAAAAACATCAACCACATTAATATTCTTGCATGAGAAGACATCATATAAAACTATTTATTCATAAATATTTTCCAAAATGAAAATAGGTTACGAAAAATATTTTAAACCAGCTTTCCATACCATAAATTCCATCGGTACAGATAAATGTATCGAGGAAAGGGAGGGGTTGGGAAGGGCAGGTGGAAAAAAAATAAAAAATAAAACACTTTAAATCTTGATGCACTTGTTATCAAAACAAAAAAAAAAAAAATTCAGTATCTGCCAAAAAAGGACAAAATTAGAATAGAAAACAAAAGTTTTTAAAGAGGGGGGAAAAAAAAAACCAAATGGCAGCCAGTAGAAACCCCTCTGGGTAGGAGACAAGTACTTCCCGCCTGCAGAAATATCCAGGAGGGGGAAGATTAGCTTTTCCTTCCTCTTGCAAAAGATCTACGCACTTTGTTCTTGAACCAAATGCAATAAAATGGACTTCGCTTCCTTAAAACCTTCTGCAGATGAGGAGGGTCTGAGTCTCAAAAGGTTTTAGACTCCTGGTTCTTCATGCTTCCATTCTCCCTTCAAGGTCAACCTCAATCCTATTACATTTTTTTTTTTGTAACTGCATGCATTAAAGTGTTTGTCCAAATTTTCCCTCCTCCCAACTCCCCCTGGGTATGGGACAGAAATGAATCATCTGCCCCCTCCCCTCGTTTCCCCCGCTTGCTGTTTGCCCGTGTGAAACTGGAAGGCTGAGTGTGATGGTCAGAGGTCATTGTAAGTCACGATCTTCAAGATAACGATATTCAAATGTAAATCCTTCTTTCTTCCTCTGGCCCCATTTCTCATAATCAAAGTAAATGTATGTCCCCTGGAAAAAGAACAAATCATTTTTTTTTTCTTCCAAATTGACAGATTACTAAATTGTCTGAGGTTCAGTAAAAAAAGACAATAAGGACAACTATGGCAATTAACTATTCTAATAAGGTTCACATGTTGATAGCAGAAAAAAAAGTCAAACATCTTATTTATGTATACATTGGCTGCATCCACAGAAAACGTGTGATCTCAGGAGAGCGGATGAGAAAGGTTAGACGCCAATACTCAATATTTCAAGATCCCTTTAATAAAGTAACTCTTCCTTCAATAGACAATTGCAATGAAAATGAATAAAATGCATTCTAAACGAGTTCGAGGGTTGCAAAACTAACTGCCAGAATTGCCCTGGGTTTTCTGAAAAAAAGTTCACCTTTAAGTAAGGTATATATGTTATCCAATGGCCTATTCTTAGAACTTTTTATAGTGTCTTCATTTGTTGGAGCTTTTGAATTATTTGCCTTTATCTTCTGCCTTTCCAGCTTTCAAACGGGGGTCACTGCCCCAGCAGCCAAGAACCTACAGCACTGTGAAGCTACAATTTCACCTAGCAACCAGATAGCTGCTGAAATTTCAAACAGATGGAGCGGTTTTTGATAAAGGAAAACAAAATATAAAGTAGGCCAACTGCAAACAGTCCGATTTATGATGAACTACCACTTTAACAGCACTCTGCATCGGTCCCATGTTACCTTTAGCCATTATACAAAGAGACAATAACTGATACAAACATACCTGTTCAAATTCATCCGTTATTGTCTTGGGCTCTTCATGTCTCTGAAACCACATCATGTATTTGGTGTGAAACCTCCAAGACTGTTTCTTTAGCGCTTTGGCTGCTAAATACTGTGCTTTAGTGCCCTGCAATACAACATGGGTAAAACAGGATGAAATAATATGGAATAGACAGCTCCATACTAGTTACAGTGGGGTTAACAAAAATGTACAGATTTGGGATCAACCACAGAATCCTGAGAAGTGAACAAACATGTCACAATCCAGTTTAAACCTTTAACCCAAATTTTCCAAAGCAGTATTTTGGCTTGGTTATAATGGCTTCTGCTCTTTTTTCCCCCCACGTGTAACTATACAAATTTGAATTTAAAGAGCTAAATAATTTTTTGTATCTTACTTCAAGATAGTAAAAGATGAAGAAGAGAGTTTCGGTGGAAAGCCTCTGATAAAACTCTACGGTGTCTGAATGCAGAGGTGGAATCTGGTGGTGATATGGAGGTGTGGGACATGGATTCCTTGGGAGGTATTGCCTAGGGAGAAAAAAAAAAAAAGTCACTATTTAACTACATGGTAAATTGATTTTCAAGTATTATGGGGCACATCAGAATGGATACCAGCAATGATAAAAAAATATCTCAATACACCCAGAACTGTGCATAGATAAATGTTGTACATGTATGAGACCTGTTACCCAGGGGCCTGGGGTTTTCCAGATAACAGATCTTTCCATAATATGGATCTTCATACCTTAAGTCCACTAGAAAATCAATTCAACATTAAACAAACCCAAAAAGCTGTTTTGCTTCCAATAACGATTAATTATATCTTAGTTTGAATCAAGTACAAGCTACTGTTTTATTATTCCAGAGAAAAAGGAAATCATTTTTAAAAATTTGGACCATTTCATCGTAATGAAGTCTATGGGAAATGGCCATTCCGTAATGCGGACCTTTCTGGATAACGGATCCCATACCTGTACTCTAAAAAAGGGAAGTTTCCCTTCAAATTTAAAGTCTTGCTGAAATATGTAAACTAATCAGCTTTGAATCTCATCTCTGCTATTTAGGGTATGTCTATTCTGACTCTCTCCAACCGAAGTTTGAAAAATGGCATCTGTTTTTGCCCGGCTATTAATCTGTATTAATACATATATAATATATTTATGTAAGAGCATACCGTATTCGCTCAGAGTCAGATGGATGGGGCATATGATGCCATGTTGCATCTTCCATTGCTTGTTGATAAAGCTGATCTGTGGTGAGGGGGACAGGACCCAAAGGACAGACGCCCAGCGAAAGAGGGATGTTCACTTCTGAAAGCTGCGTGGGTGGCTGACTGGAAGGCGGCTGAGCTGTTGTTGTAGTGATAAGTATTTCTATAAGGAAGATACAAAATTAAGCAGGGCACTTTTAAAAGAAAATGTATGCATTTAAAAAAGTACTCATTTGAAAGATCAAAGTGTAAATTGTTTATACTTGAAAGGATTCTGAATTCAGAATCCACCAGTAATCAGTCTAAGAATGAAATGACTATTAGTTTAGTTCAGAAATAATAAGCCATGAACATTTACCTCGTTCAGCCAGGTGAATAGTAGGAACTGGGTCTTCTAAACCTGACCCAATAGCTGCTCTTTCAGCCATGGATTTCAAGGTGCTTAATGGCTCTGGAGCCTTAATGGAAGAAAAAAGAACAGAAATTTGGTACTCCATCCTAGTAACAAACAACTCCTGCTAGGGAATGCTGGAATTCCAGCACACAAAATATTAACCACTGCTGGATTGCCAGGTCTAATTTTTAAAACCAACCAGAGACAGCTACAAAACCAGCCCAAAACTAGCCAAGAGGCACTTCAAAAGTAGCCCAATATAGAAACAAGTCTAAAAAAATAAATGAACATGTGAAAACTCCTTTTTAAAATTTTCACTGCTTTGCAAATTTTTCCACAAAGCAAAATGGGACAGATTCACCCATCACAAGGGGCGTAACTACAGAGGGGGCCCCATAAGGCCCTAATACATATACAATTTAAATAAATATTGGTAAAACAGCCATACCTCTAGACATTTTGGTGGCCAGCAGATTTTTGCCCCAAAATTGTCTGGAATTGAGGAAAGTCACCGGAAAATGTTTAAGCGTGACTGGAGACTGGGGTACAGAGCACAAAATCGTCAGTCCCCATTGCATGCTGGGTATTGTAGTCTTAGATTAAACTTAGCAGTTGGCAAATTGTTAAAAAGGAGATTTTGTAAACTTACTGTTAAATCTTTTTCTCTTCAGACACTTGGGGGACACAGGGACTGTGGGGTATAGTTGGTACATCCAGGAGGGCAGGACACAACAGTAGGAAAAAACTAGCCCCTCCCCTACTGGCTATACCCCCAGCAGGCAGAGCCTAGACCAGTTTGTTCCAAAGTCAACAGGAAAAATGTTATTAACCGTAAACAACTTAATACTAAAACGTAACATGTCTGACGGAAAAATGAGGCCTCAGTCCAGGGTGGAGAAGCCCTGTGTCCCCCATGTGACTGAAGAGAAAAAGATTTAACAGTGGTATACAAAATCTCTTTTTCTCCAAGTCATCTTGGGGGACACAGGGACAGTTGGGACGTACCAAAGCTGTCCCCTAATACCTCCGGGTGGGAGAGTCAGGCTTAAGTGGAAGTGACCACTGCTGCTTGAAGCACCTTTCTGCCAAATCAAGTGTCAGAAGCCACAACGGTATCGAAATGGTAGAATTTAGAGAAAGAGTGGACCGAGGTCCACGTAGCTGCCTTGCACAGCTGTTCTGCGGATGCTTGGTTCCTGAACGCCCAGGACGTACTCATCCCCCTAGTAGAATGGGCTGTGAGTCTAGCTGGTGGCGTTTTGCCACTCGCTGAATCGCTTGCTTGATCCAGCGTGAAATGGACGATTTTGTGGCCGCCTTTCCTTGGTGGGGGCCTGAAGGAATGACTAATAAGGAGTCCACCTTGCGAATGTCCCGGACTCTTAGGATTGGAAGGTGAAGGACAGAAAGTCAGTATCGTAATTTCCTGGTTCAGATGAACGTCAAATACTACTTTGGGCAGAAAAGTTGGAATAGTGCGTAGGACCGCCCTATCATGGTGAAAAACGAGGAAAGGTGGTTTGCATGACAGTGCGCCGAGTTCTGAAACACGTATTGCAGAGGCAATAGCCAGAAGGAAAACAGTTTTCCAGGTAACTGATCCGGTTCAAATGGAGGGTCTTGAAGGGCTCGTAGAACTAAGGTGAGGTCCCATAGAGGAGCTGGTGCTCGATCTGGAGGAGCCATATGTGCTACTCTTTGCATGAAAGTCTTTGACATCAGGCAAAAGAGCAAGCCGTCTTTGAAAAAGGACTGATAAAAGATGCCTTAAGTCACAAGTATCTGCTTTATGTCGAGAGAGATCAGAAATTGCCCCGGGGACATGGCTGCAATGACTGATTTGAGAGACTCCATCTTGAATTTTCCAAAATGGGTCTTACCGTCCGTCTTTCTTGGGTACTACAAAGAGGTTTGAATAGTAGCCCTTGAAAAGTTCTGCGGCTGGTACATGAATGATCGGGTGTGATAATAGGAGGTTGGAAACAGCGCCTAGGAAGGCTGTCCTTTTGTTTGAGTCCTGTGGCATTCTGGACATAAAGAACCGATGGGGGGGGGGAAATTCCAGGTGGTAGCTCTGCTTTACCACCTCGTGGATCCAGGAGTCTTGAAGGAGTGTGGTCCACACTTCAGCAAAGGTGCCGAGCCTGCCCCCTATCGGCACTGTGACTGACAGCGGTTCGACACCGTGATGCTGAGGCAGTCTTGACCCGGACTTAGGAGTGTGCTTCTTGCTCTGTCCTCGGTTTGCGAATGACTTTCGTGGTGGTGACGATCTTGTTTGCTTGGTTTGGGAGCCACGAAAAAACGTAGCCCTGCGGAAGGAGGGGCGAGCCTTGGGCTGAGGCAGGAGGGTACTCTTGCCCCCTGTGGCTTGGCTGATAATCTTATCCAGGTCGGGCCCAAAAAGAAGCTTGCCTTTAAAGGGGATGGATGTTAGAGACTTCTTGGAGGAAACGTCCGCTGACCAAAGTTTCATCCAGAGTGATCTGCGGGCTGCCACTGAGAGGGACGATGATCTACTGATGACTTGAACGGCATTGAGTGAAGCTTCCCAGATGTAGTCGTTTTCTTCCTTTATCTGGGATGCCCATTGAGAAAGCTCCTGTCGGTTTGCCCCGGCGGTCATGGCAGTGAGTAAAGAGTCTGACCAGGACTGATCTGCCCTGCTAACCCATGCCATGGCTAGGACAGGGCGTAGAGAGGTGCCTGAAGCAGAGAATGCGGATTGTAGAAGACTTAACTTCTTGTCCATCGTGTCCCTGAAAGAAGAGGCATCTGGGACGGGAAGGGCAGTGTTCTTGAAGAGCCGGGATACCGGCGGGTCAACTGAAGGTGGCATTGACCACTTTTAAGTAAGCTCCTTGGGAAATGGGTCTCTGGAATTTTCTATTTGTTTGAAAACGTCTCTCTGGATTAAACCATTCCTGTTGGATGATCAGATCTAGTTGCGAGTGAGAGGGAAAAACTGGTGAAGTCTTACTGTGACATTTGAACAGGCTCTTAGCGGTGTCAGATGAGGCTCCTGGGTCTTGGAGATGAAGGGTCTCAAGTACCGAGGAAATTAAGGCATCCACTGACTCTGAATAATTCCTGTGTGAATCCTCCCCCTCCTTGTCTGAGTCTGATGAAAGCTCACCCTCTGAGCGATCAAAATCCTCTCCAGAATCTGGTAGAGATAGTGGGAGGGGAAAGACTCTCATCCTCGGATGGAGAAGGAGCGCTGCGCTTAGAAGTTCTTGCCCTGGGCTTGTCAAGGCGGGAAAGCAATTTATCCAGCGACTGGGCTAATTTTGGTATCCCAGAAGCCAGTTGTGATGCCCATTCAGGGGTGGGAGGTTGTCTATGAGGTGGAGAATCTCTATGCAAAGCTGATGATTCTCCTTGACAGACTTGGCTTTCCTGGGGAGGAGCAGGTTCTGGACCAATCTCAGGTGGTTTGCACTTACTACATAAAGGTTCTTTGTGCGCAGAGGGCAAACGTTTGTGGCACGTAGCACAGGCAAAATATCTCACTTGTGCAGTAGATGCCCCCCCTGGAAAAAGGCTTGTCAGTAGTTCCCTCAGACATGGTAGTGACAGGCACTATAGAATATAGACAATAAACAGTTGTTTGACTAAGTACTGAATGCGGAGTCAAAATGGCGGCCGCGACTGAGGGCGCGCGCTGAGATTATGCGCCAAAAAACGAATGCGCACCAGCAGCTCGTCGGCGCTCCCTCTCAAGTGGCCATTACCATCCCTGGGCCCCAGTGTCCCCGTTTCCACCTAATAAATATCTGTCAGAACTGAAAAGTCCATACAGTCCTCCCCCTGTACTCACAGCCTAATGCGTCCTCTTAGGATTAGCGCTCCTCCCCACAGACCCGTGTCAGTAGGAGGCTGCACTCACATGGCATGGAAGGGATAAGGGCAAACAGCTACATATAGGTAAAGGCTTTACAATTCCATTAAGCTCTCCCCTCATGCAGGCAGTGCATTAGGGCTTGCAGGGGGCCCATTAGGAGACTGAAACCCGCTCCCTAAGGTAGGGAGAGGGATATGTGAGGAGAGAAGGCAGCACAGATAGTTTACTCACGGTGTCCTGAATACTCTCCTGTCATCTGGCCAGTCAGTTGCCACCTATGGGGAAAAAGGGGGGACCTGAATAAGACTGGGTGGTCCTGAATATCAGGGACCCCGGAGACAGGTCCCACGTTGGGGAATGCCTATGGGGAACCTCTGCTCTGTGTAGAGGGCCTGGGCATTCCCTAGGTGTCAAACAGAAAAAACAAAATAATGAAGAGTGGGTAGAATAACGTCCTATCCTCCTGAGGACACAACAAAAACTGGTCTAGGCTCCGCCTGCTGGGGGTATAGCCAGTAGGGGAGGGGCTAGTTTTTTCCTACTATTGTGTCCTGCCCTCCTGGATGTACCAACTATACCCCACTGTCCCTTTGTCCCCCAAGAAAACTACATTACCCAACATGCACTGGAAGACGCAGGCTTGGCACATTAGGGCAAGAAAAAAAAAAAAAAAAAAAAAAAAAAAAAAAAAAAACTTTGGCTGGTTTCCAAAGTACAAACCAGCTAAAAGCCCAAAAAGTAGCCCAAACCTGTACCTTGGCTAGTCTGTACTTACAAAACCCGCCTGGGTTTTAAATTAGTAGCCAAATTTGTCTGGAAACCCGCCAACCTGGACAACCCTGAACCACGGATTTATTTGTTATGCTGTAAATAATGATAACCGTGAAAACATACAATAAGTTATCTATCCTCTTAGGCAGGAACGGATATTGATAAATAATCTCAAACGCGTCGTCGATGTTAAGGACAACACATAATGAACAGGACATAATCCTTTACCTTAATCTCTGCTGTAGATGCAAACGGAGGTGGCCCGTTTAGCAATGGCTGACTGGGTTTTGGATCACTGAAGTTTGGTGTTGGCGAACTAGGAGGGTTTACATTTAATGGTAACAATAAACTAGGTCCAGTGCTGGTACTGCTGCTGTTAGCTGGCTGAGATGAACTGCTGATATCTTTCCTGAAAACAAAAATAAATGCAACTTCATTGTTCTGCAGAACTCTGGGAAACAATCACAATAAAGGGCACCGTTTACTTTCTTGGTATTCACTAACAGACCCAACACACTAGTGAAAACAAGGTTAAGAATCAAAGTTATTTTGGAATTAAATTTTCCTAGCAACTTGAGGCTAGGGATTCTATGGTAAGTCAGTCCTCTGGAATTAGCAGATATGTTATACTATAGACAGCATATTTCCCATCCTGTATTAAAACGCAGCAGCCTGAGGCATAAAGGAGAAGGAAAGCAATCACTAGGTAATCTCCTTGTGTGTTACTACATAGTTATGCATGAATGATACACACTGCATGGCCCAGGGTCGGACTGAGCCGGCGAAATACCAGGAAAAAACCCGGTGGGCGCCGGCTCTAGTGGGCCCCGCCGACCCAGATCCACACCCTGGTTTTCTTCCTTCCCCAGTTACGGCAATTAGCAGTAGGTGCACTGATGTGAGTGCGCGTTCTGACGCGCATGTGCGAGCGCATCAGCGCACTTGCACGCACACACGCAGCTGGGTTTGTTGCCGGACGGAAGGCCCTGAGGCAGCAGCCCCTAGGGTCCGGAGGGGGGCCCTGAGGCAGAAGCCCCGGGCTCCCCAGTCCGACCCTGACTTTTCCTATACAAAGACAGCAGTAATGAGTTATGCAATAAAGAAAGGAAGGAACATCGACATTAAAAAAATGTGTTTTAAAGTAATACAAATATAATACAGTGTTGCCCGGCACTGGTAAAACTGCTGTGTTTGCTTCAGAAGCACTACTATTGTTTATATTAATAAGCTGCTGTGTAGCAATGGGGGCAGCCATTCAAAGGAGAAAAGGCTCCAGTTACACAGCAAAACATAATGATGTTATCTGTTATCCACTATTTAACCTGTGCCACAGCCTTTTTTTCAATTTCCACCATTGCTACACAGCAGCTTGTTTATATGAACTATAGAAGTGTTTCTGAAGCAAACATTAGTTTTTTTGTTTTTTTTAAGTTTTTATGTTTAATTTTCCAGGAAAGAGGGTACAAGGGGATTAAAACCAAACAAAACATAACATGGTTCACAAGCATAGTTGTATTACACATATCTTTTCTCAGTGTCTCAATATACCACAGTACAATATCACAACAAACCTGTGTTAAGGATGCAATACTATTATCTTATCTCTAGCCCTGGGCATTGAGGATCTTATACTGAAGGATGAAGCTAGTTCCTGCTCTGTCAAAGGGTGCTTATCTGGAATCTCCACCAGGTTTACTTCTAACCACGGGCTCCATATACTATCAAACTTTGCCGGGCAGCCCAAGCCACATATGTAAGTTTAATGGATGGTAGCACTTTATTATTTACTAATTTGACCCAGACATTTATTATCGGAGTAACCTTTCCCATCCAGCCCATCACCACAACTTTTTTAGCATAGTGCAGCAGTATTCTCATGAGTAATAAAGTCCTATTCAGGGGGAGCAGATCCTCTACCAGCCCCAGTAGACAAACCTCAGGGGAGCACACTTGGGGTAGGTTCAGATTGTCTGCTAAGTATTTTTATAACCTCCTCCCAAAATATATGCACTCGGGGGAAACTCCATGCCAAATGCAAAAAGGACGCCTCTGCCTCCCCACAGCTTGGACATTCACCTCCAGTCTGTCCGCCCATCCTCCGAATCTTTTCTGGGGTGCCATAAAACACATAAGTTGTTTTACCAATGCAGGGCAACAGTAATTGATATTTTTGTTTCTTTAAAACACTTTCATTTTTTGGTGTTACTGTTCCTTTAAGTTTCCTACCTATAGGGATATGATCTTTAGCCCACGGTGCACATGCACCTTTTGCATCTCAATATGAATGTTACTTTGGATCTGGAAGGAGTCAATCTGTGGGGCAATGAAAGAAGCTGGTTGTACTTACGGAGAGCTGGTTGGTGGGTTGTGAATGACAGACGGGCTTGATTGTGTCTGGCTACTATTATTGAGTGAAGATTCCATGAAGTTTTCTGCTACAACTGAGCTGTAACCTGTGAAGGCAGGAAAAGAAGCCACTGATTGTAAGGTTACATTTTCTCCTGTGATTAGGGAGAAAGTTCCTGCTGCAACTGCCGGCACACACCCCCCCGCAGAACTATGCTGCTCGTTAAGCTGACTATTTCAACCTGACAGAAGTGGGTGTGGTCAGCAAAAATCTAATGCTATTCAGTAGACCTGCGAAAAAGACACTGCCCAAAATGTTCTTTTGTTGAGACAGCAACACCCAAAACTTTGACAACCTGCTATTACATGTAATCCAGACCACTGCACTGATGCAGAACCCCCTTTTATTAAAGTGCTGACATGATTTAAATGGGGTTTTTACCTTTAACCTTTAGGATCTTATAGAATGAAAAGCTTTAAAAGAAAATGGGACAATCAGTCTTATAATATAATATATGTTTAGAGTTTCTGTATCATATGTCATACTCTTCTACCTCTTTCCAGCTTTTAAATAGGGATCCACTATCCTCAGGAGCAAGGCTTTCAATTTTTACTTCTTATTACTTTTTTTTATTATTTAGCTCTTTTCTTATGTGTCTTCCAGTCTTATTCAAACCACTGCTTGGTTGCTAGGATAAACTGGACCCTAGCAACTTTTTTTTATTATTTAGCTCTTCTCTTATGTGTCTTCCAGTCTCATTCAAACCACTGCTTGGTTGCTAGGATAAACTGGACCCTAGCAACCAAAGAGCTGCAGAAAGAGAGCTGCTCAGTGTCGGACTGGGATGCCAGGGGCCCACCAGATAAACTTAGGCTGAGGGCCCACTTTCCAAACTATTATATCTCCACTCCTCATTCTACCACTTTTATCTACTAGTCTCTTTTCTCTACATACTATACTCTATTATTACATTATTAAGCCTCATTGTTCCTATAAAGAAATAGGGAATGACCATGAAAAAGACCAAATGGTTAGAAGCAAGAGGCCCACTGACACCTGGGCCCCCCGGGAGTTTTCCTGGTATCCCGGTGGGCCAGTCCAACACTGGAGCTACTAAACAAAAAGCTAAATAATTATTAAAAACACAAAGCATAAAAAACCAAGAGCAATTGCAAACTGGTGATACAAAATAATTTAACTACCCCTTTATTTACTACAAATGTGCACATCTGACACTGAGCAACACATCAACCAACATGTCACTTGGCAGAAAGAATACAACTGGAATGCTATAGCTACACTTATCTGATTAAAACATGTAAAACTAAACCTATGTAACTGTACAGTATTTCACTTACACATGCCAAAGTGTAGAGGCATGCAGGTTTCATATACTTTGTCTAAAATGTACCAACACATGACCTGCTACTGGGTGCAAATTTAGCCTTTAGCCAAGCTGTGACCGGACTCATTCAGATACCTCTTTACATGAGAGTATTTGCAGTCCTTAAAGGAGAACTCAACCCCTCCACCATAAGCCCCCCCCAAGCATCCAGACGGGCTTTAGTGTAAAAAAACAAAAAACCCTTTAAAAAAAATCCTCACCCTTTAAGGAGAATTCAACTGGTTTCCAAAATAACCCCTACCCCCACAGACCCCCCTCCCCCCCCCAACCTAGCTGCCGGAAGATGGCTGTGGTAAACTCCGATGCCTGAATCTGCACCGAGGGGTAAGTATAAAGTTAGGGGCATTTCTCTGGGGGGCAGCTAGGGAGAGGGGACTACGTGGGGTGGGTTTTTTTTTGGGAAAATGGTTGAATTCTCCTTTAAATGCAGAGAAGAGCAGCGGAGCTCCCTGTCACCATCTTGCAGATCTTCGTGTAGTCTTTGGGTCTCAACGCCTTCACGAAGCCTGCCGGCGCATGTGCTGTGGGACCAACTCGGCTTCAACTGCGCATCAGCGATGAGATCCAAAGGCTACACAAAGATCCCCAAGATGGCTACCAGAAGCTCCGCTGCACTTCTCTTCATTTAAGGGTGAAACATTTTTAATATTTTTTTTTTTACACTAAAGCACATTGCGGGGAGGGAAGCAATGACTGGAAGCTTGGGAGGTGTAATGGCCGTGGGGGGGGGTTGAGTTTTCCTTTAAGGACTGCAAATACCATCTGCAAAGGGGTATCTGAAGGAGTCCGGTCACAGGTCTTCATGAAGAGTGAGTGTGTGTGTGTGTGTTTTGAGTTCCCCTTTAAACAACATGTTGGCACCCACCTGCTTAGTTCACTAGCCATAGGTAAAATCATTACAGTATAATTCAGTGGTTTACAGCCTTTTTTGTTCCAAACCACTGCCTCTGTGGTCTAACATTTGTCAAGACCCCCTTTATTTGGGGTTATAAATACACCGTACAGGAAAACATTGCACACTGCAATGATATATACGAAACAATGCTAAAAAAAATCACGCTAAATGCCTTCAAGGGGAGACTGGTGTCCAGCATTGGCCCCTTCTACAACTCTCGGGCTTGCTACGGAGGGTAAGTCTCATATTTGAAAGCCTCTGGTATAGTGTAATCACCTAAAATGTATAGAACAAGCAATAAGTAAAATATGCATTGCTGCAAGGACTTACTGGTGGCTCCATTTTGCTTGCTTGTATTTTGTTGAGCACTGGGCGGCCTAGGCTGAGAAGTGTTTGTATTGGATGACGGGGGAGCCACTGCTTGTGCATAAGGCGTTGGTGTGCCAGGCGTGTGTCCAGAAGTTGGGTTATTTTTGCTGCTGTTACTGCTGCTGCTGCTGTTCGTGCTACTGCTGCTGGACATTCCTCCGTTGCTGTTTGTACCCGGCCCGTTTCCAAGTGATGAGGAGGTACTGGAATTGCTTCCTATTTGGTAACTTGGCGTCACTGGGGACTGTGGATGATGATTATTATGGACACTTTTTGAACCGTTCTTTGCTGGTGACTTTAAAACAAATAAAAGAACCCCACAAACATTAACTATGCTAAACTATGCTTCTAGAAGCTGAATTTACAAGGCCTTATTTATAAGGTGTATAAACTATTTGTGTGCCTAAAAAAGATGTAAAATTTGCTATAAAAGTTGGCATATTTAAAACAGATTGATGCCATTCTGTTATGCATGAATTAATGGCATGTCAAGCATCTCATTAACCAATTAATCTATCTTGTTACTTGCTTATATTGCCAATATGCAATGAATGTATAGAGAAAAGTGGCCCAGAATTACAATTTCTTTCATTACGCAAAAAAAAAAATTACTTTTGGGTTTGCATTTTTGATGAAGGTGCATCACAATACAGTTGTGGGTAGTGGAATGCATCATTCAGTATGTTTATTTTGCTTGACAAAAGCAAATTTTTAGTATGTATTACATTTAAAATGTTAAATTTTTTAAATTCTATGGAAACACAATTGCTATTCTCTTTGCTGCTGTTCCAAAATGATATAAAACATTGAAACAATGTTGCAGTAGTAATCTTGCACCTAACCAAGTCTCCAATTTTCACAAAGCCTTGAACGTTTTATAATTAAAGGAAAACTTTACCCCCAAAATGAATATTAAATCAACAGATAACATGATATAAACTAAGTGGCAACTTACCAAATTGATACCTACAATCCCAGGGGGCGCCCCCCCCCCCTTTTTTTTTTTAAATGTCAATTTTCTATTTAGGATTACTCAATGGCACATACTATTAAAGAATTATATTATTATGAAATTGGTCTATTTACATGAAGAAGGGTTTTACACAAGCTTTTTTTTATGCCATATCTTTTTAGAGAGACCTACATTGTTCGGGGGTATAATTTTCCTTTAACAGAACCAAAAAGGGGAATAGTAGTAGTGATGCGCAGGCCAACAAATTGTCAACCCATGTCGACCCTAATTCGCCCTCTCCCAACCTGGGTAGATACAACACCATTCCTTATAAACCTACACCGGCCCACCAACCTCACAAGAGGGGGCAGGAAGGCACGTGTAGATATATTAAACATTGGAGCAGTGCTTGACCAGGACAGTTTGACAGAGAAAGCTAAGAAATAGAAACAGTTGGAAGGATCTTAAACTCACCTGACTTACTTCACTGTCAGTAGATCGACCACGAATTTTCTTGTCATCCTCAGAGTTTTCCTGAAGAGAGAAAGAAAAAAAAAAAAATGTTAAGCCCATAAAATTGACCAAAAAGACATATTGACTTCCCCTGAAGTCGCCACCATAGAACTGGAGCTTTCCCGGACTTACAGCACTTACTGTGGTACACGTGGCAGGACTAGGTGGAATCGGAGAGCTAGAGGTGGTGGAGGTGGGAGTGCTGCTTGACTGATTAAAGATCTCATCCTCCATGTGACTGTGACCTGTTGGGGAGGTAGCTACCAGCGCCTGTGCTAAAAAAAAAAGAAATAAAAGAATTGATAAGGATACAAGGAAAATTTACTGAATATTAAAAACACATGTACGAGCACTGAGGCTAAAAACAATGTATTAAAAATGTTTCAAGAAGCCCATGTGAAATACAAGACAGCCCTGCACAGGTGCAAGATTGTGAAATCATATATATATATTATATATATATATATATATATATATATATATATATATATATATATATATATATATATATATATATATATATATATAATTTCACAATCTTGCACCTGTCCAGTCCATTTCTCAATCAGCAGTCCGGATAGAAGAAGCATGTCAAGCATGTTTACACATCAGTATTAAAGGGGTGGTTCACCTTTGAGTTAACTTACAGTATGTTATAGAATGGCTACTTCTAAGCAACTTTTCAATTGGTCATTATTTATTTTTTATAGTTTTTTTTTTAATTGCTTTTTTCGTTTGATCCAGCTCTCAAACGAAAAAAACAAATGCTCTGTGAAGCTACAAATTTATGGCTATTGCTACATTTTATTCCTCCGCTTCAGGCCTCTCCTATTCATATTCCAGTCTCTTCAGTCTTCAAATCATTGGTTGCTGGAGGGAATTGGACCCTAGCAACCAGATTGCCGAAACTGCAAACTGAAGAGCTGCTGAATAAAAAGCTAAAAATGAAAACCAATTGCAAATTGTCTCAGAATATCCCTCTCTGCATCATACTAAAAGTTAACTCAAAGGTGAACAATCCATTTAATGCTACAAACAGATAACTAGGCCTCATTCTTTATTCATTGGCAAGGTAAGCAAAGCCATATTTTGCACTTTGCCCTAGTCTATACAGCTTGTGCACCAAAGCAAGTGAAAAGAGTTGAGTGTCTGAATATGCAGGTGTCCCAATCCAACCGAACTTGAGTAGCATTCAGAAGCAAAAGTCATATACTTACTCCCTGCCAAGTATAGAGCTAGACTGTGCTCTGCACCATGTACCAGATTTTTAATCCGATAACTGCAGAGCGAAGATTTTTCACCTCTTAGTGCTTTTGTACTTGCATCTGGGGCTATAACATGTAATGCCTCATCTTTTTAGGGGGGTGGTGATAAGCAGCCTTTAAACATTATTCGAAGGTTACTGAACTACAGTATACATTGAAGCAAAAGTCAGACTTTAAATGATTGTTTTAGAACTACTTACGAATGTCTTCTAAATCTAGGTCATCGTACAGAAACTCATTCTCCTCAAAGTCTGGGTCCTGTGAGGAGTCCACGTAATACTCTACATCATCCTTAATCTTCCGAACGGAATCAACGTTAATGGAGTCATTGTCCAACATTCGCAGAATCGTTTCCAGCATTCGGATGTGATGCCTGTGTTTCTCTATGTGCCGTTTCAATCCTTCGATCCTGTCTTGCTTCTGCTAACATGAGCACCAGGAGTGCCACAAAAAGAAGTGAATAAAAGCAAAACAGAGCAGGGTAGTCTGCACCCAATTAACAAATGATTAACACCGTTTAATGAGAACTGTAACAAGTGTGAGCTTCCTGAGTGAGTAGCCCTATGACTGGTTCTTTGTAGTTACTATAAGTATGATGTGTTGGTTTATAGAGTCTGCAGCCAACACACCACTGAATGATAGCCACACTAAATGTATCACAAACACAACATGTGTTCCATTAAATGTAACTCCATACAGTGGCTATATATAGGTCAATACCTTTAGTTTTACGGTTACTAGCTCTTTGTCATCATGTCTCTCCATTTAACAAACCTCTATTCTGCTCACCCTTCCTAACAGTACCACTTCCCTGGCTACACCTTACCAGCCCAGTGCTTTTTCTTGCTTTCCCCTGGCAATGCATATTATCAATGCCACCTATTCAATTCACACTACTCTAATACCATTGCACACCTCATCACTGTGGACGTATGTCTTGCCCAATTAATCAAGGGCACTTGAAAACCAGTTAATTATCATCTGAAAAAAACAGGAGAAGGCAATTTAGCCTTGTTCAATTTACAAGCCCTTCTATACTGATGACTTAATACAAGTCCCTCACCACCACACAGGATCAGTATGCCTGATTTTTGCAAAATAACTTGTGTAATTCCCTTCTTCACTCCCTCCTCACTATTTGCCAGATCTCTGCATTCCCTCCAGTCCTCCATTGTACACCATCAAGTGCCTCATATTTCTGCTTTTCTACCCACTGCCAGTTCCCAACTCTTCCTTTCCTCACAACATATATTATTTTTGTACAGGTACGGCGCTTCTCCTATCAGTTTCACCTCTCTTCTGGCCCCTCCACTGTTCATATGGCACATTCTCCCTTGCTGTTGATTCTGATACATATGCCACCTTCGCATCCCAACCTCTACACATGTTCTGCTCTAACATTTTTAGTATGCTTTGTTGCAGTCCTACTGATATGCATAAAATACATATACCTGTAAGGAAACTTATTGCTGAAATATTGAGCATAGCCTGTCACACAGCTACAGATTCCTTGCAATTAAACAGTAGGCAAAGTGTATGTTCAACATAAGCCATTTTCATCAACTTATGTTGAGCTAGGGGTGAACTGCCCTTTGAAGAAAACGAAGCTATCAAGTACTTGAATGAATGAGAAATTTTAAACTTACATCCTTATCTCCTTTCTTTTTCTTTGTGTGTACCAACAACGATTCCACTTCACTTTCAAACTGATCCACTCCCATGTTTAATGAGTCTATCGTGTTCTGTGAGGAGAGATAAAATACTTTTTTGATAGTTTGTTGCTCATTAGTAATTCAGTGCACCACCACCCAAACCACAACATAACTACTATGTATATCATCACCAGAACTATATAGCACAGTACACCCAAAACGTATGCAAGATTAAGTGCATCACCAACTTTATCTTTAAAACAATAGATTCAATGGTGCACACGCTTCAATGTACAATACCCAAAAATGCATGGATATTTAACCACACAGCTGAATAACTGGAGATCCATGGGCTGGTTGTAGCCCTCCAGGGTATTTTTTTATGATCGGCTGTTGTCTATGAACTACATAGACTGCTCCATATGATAATTTTTGTTTCTATATAATGCTGCCCACAACCATTTAGTATGTAAACTGGCCCACTATATGGAAAGAGTTAGACATCACTGTCCAACTGTTTTTTACAGTGAGAGCTGTGACGATGTGGCAAGTGAAGCAATACAGGGTTATTAAATATAGCTCATAGTACAAGTTGATCCAGGGACTGGTCCGACTGCAATCTTGGAGTCAGAAAGGATTTTTTTCCCCTCTGAGGCACATTGGACAGGCTTTGTGTTGTTTTGCCTTCTCTGGATCAACTAGCAGTTAGGCAGGTTAAAATAGAGTTAAAAGGTTAAACTTGATGCATGTATGTCCTTTTTCAACTTAACTTACTATGTTACTGCCCTAGAATGTGTAGCTGAATAAATGCAGAGCCAACTCTTATGAAAGGCCTCAGGACATAATGCTCAATAAATGCAGCAAACTTCAGGTATGCTGCTACAGAATATAATCTCAAATTTATGGACACAGGGTATAGAGGCTTAAAATGCTTTAGCATAAAACAACGTCTTTAAAAACTTACCGTTAACCACTGGCCAACGTCTTCTTTTTCTTTTTGGGCTGGGTCCACCTTTTGAGCCAGACCTAGTCCTTCCTTAGAGTAGGCTTTTGTCTTTGTTTCTCGTTCCACCACTTTAAACCTTTCCATTTGCTGAAATTAAGAAAAGGCTCACTTGAGGAACAATACTCTCTGTAATGCATAATAAATACAAGCTGTTCATGAGCAGAGGTGTCCAGCAGTGGAAAGCTCAGATGCGGTGTTACTACATTATGACAGATACAACATTGGCCATAGCAACCCTACAATTCCACTGTACAATAGCAGTTCCCAGTCTTGCTTATTACATTTACCAAACAAATTACCCTCACCGTTTCTATTAACTTGCGATTTTCAATAAGCTGCCTTTTGTCTTTGATTTCATTTGATGCTACCCATGTCTTTATTTGGTCCCGCATTCTCTGTACAGAGCAAGAACGTAGGAGAATTGTTAGGTCAGACAGCCCTAAACATTCAAACTCATACAAAAAAAGAGGATGTATTCTTACCTGTAGCTTCTTAATCTCTTTCTTTAAGTCTGCTTCATATTTTTCTTTCTGGTTTGCATTAGCTGCATTGTGAAGCTATAATAAAAAAAATGCAAGCAGGGTAAGCCGAGCATTCTATATATGCACAATGGATATTAACACAGCAGGTACAGAAAGCAGTATGTAATACCATACATCAGATAAACCTACAGGTGATATAGCAAGGTTTGTATTGGTTAAGCATATGAAGGTTAAGTGCATAATGATTATGAAACATGATATTTGCATTGTAAAATACATTTGTTTTTTTTGGGGGGGTATGTTTTGTAGCTGGTAATATAAAAGATGGCTGAACAGAGCAGATTGCAAATCAACTTTAATAAAAACATGTTAATATATTCTTACATTTACATGAAAAATAAATACTAAATAGAGTAAAAATCGTCTACATTTTTGGGGTAACTGGTCCATTATCAGAAATTATGATCTTAGCACAAACTTTACCAAAACAAAATCTGAGCCAAAATAAGTTACTTGCTTTCTGGACTCAATTTTATACTAGACCAACAGAAATAGTTAGCCCCTGTCCTGGTCCTTCACTATCCATTGGCAGGCTCATCCAGACCCATTTGCTAAGATCCTTTAAAAGTGGTACATATACATGAGCTTCAGAGGATATTTTACTTGGAAATCTAACTACTCCATCTCTTCCCTTCTGAAGGAACTTGGCTGATTATATCCTTCCAAACCCAAAGCTGACATATCTAGTGAAAGGCTGCCCAAATAGATTACTGGCAGTGTGGGGCCCTTGGTTTTCTTTCCATGACTCTATAGATCCAACTGTATAATGTGAATGGCTATATGACTCACTGGCTCCAGTGAATACAGCCCCCCTGTTTTTTTTGTTTTTTTTAAAACTTGTTTTTATTGCAAGAATAAAACGAAATCACATGATACAATAATATACGTTTCCCCCCTATTTTACTCTATCCTTTATATCTGTTTTTCTCGTTTTCCTTCCTACGACTGTTTGTAAAAGCAAAAACAAAACAAACAGCATTGTTACTTGGGATAATGCTAAAGTCCATGACCAACAGAAATACACACTGTAACACTAAATCAAAAAGGGAATAGCAAATAATTTTCCAACATCAGTGCTGAGCTGCTCATGCTTTGGTTAATAGATAACCAGAACCACAACAGAGAATGTGTGCCTTTCTGCAATCACAATAAAAGAGGTGAGGTACAAAGCCCTATACCATAACCCTTACGGTGGGCATACACAGGCCGATAAAAGGCCCGTGTGTGGGGCACTCAGACGGGCTTCCCCCGATCAATATATGGCTGAAAATCGGGCAGATGTTGACCGGGCAGGGTAAAAAAAAATCCCATCAGATCGCGGTTGGATCTATTCGTAGATGCAGTCCCGCAATCCGACCGCCCGTACTGGCAGCATTATGATCTGATCACAGCCCCATATCACCCACCTCAATGTGCGCATATATAAACGCTCGTTTGCCTTAATCTTAAAGCACGTATTAAAAATTAAAACCAATCAAAATATATCTCAACCAATCTCGCTCAGTAGGGGTAAAAGGCAGGGATGCCCCCTCTCCCCCCTGCTCTTTACACTTGCAATGGAACCCCTGGCCTGGCTCTTGAAATCCATGAAAGGGGTCAAACGTTTGAAGTTAGGTCCTATAACAGAAATTGTAGCAATGTATGCTGACGATACTATCCTGTTCCTAGAAAAACCCCGATGATGCCCTCACATCTGCACTAACTGTAATAAATCAACACACTAGGTATTCGGGGTACTGTCATGGGGAAAAAAGGTTTTTTCAAACGTATCAGTTAATAGTGCTGCTCCAGCATAATTCTGCACTGAAATCAGTTTCTCAAAAGAGCAAACTTTTTTTTATATTTAATTTTGAAATCAGACATGGGGCTAGACATATGGTCAGTTTCCCAGCTGCCCCTAGTCACGTGACTTGTGCTCCCTTACACAAGATAACAGCTGCCTGGTAGATCTAAGAACAGCACTCAATAGTAAAATCTAGGCCCCACTGTGACACATTCAGTTACATTGAGTAGGAGAAACAACAGCCTGACAGAAATCAGTCCCATCCTACAGTGCTGGCTCTTTCTGAAAGCACATGACCAGGCGAAATGACCTGAGATGGCTGCCTACACACCAATATTACAACTTAAAGAAAATACACTTGCTGGATCAGGAATGAAATTTTATATTGTAGAGTGATTTGCAGTGTAATTTACAAACAAAAACGACATCATAAAAATCATGACAGAATCCCTTTAAGATAAATTGGGCTAAATCTATACTTTTCCCCATTCACTACTTTCAAGTATAAAACCAAAGATTTCAAGCAAATTTACAGTGGGCTCCCACATTTAAATACCTAGGCGTACAGATCCACCGACAATTAGATAAATATTTAGGAAATAAATCTAGCCCCCTTGTTAACACTCATAGAACCTACTTACTGTAGCTTACAATCTGCTGGGGCAGGCTGCTATAAGCATAATAAAGAACAAAAAAACACTAAGCACATCTGCACAGCTCAGACATAACTCATTTTCCTCTTGTCTCACCTTTTCTGGCCAATGCCTTTGTGAATTACAGATCCCTACTCTCACACTCCTATTTTTGTGAAACAATTTGCCCAAGTCTGATATCAGCTGCCTACTCAGTGGTCTGTTTGTCACACAAGAAGCTGGCATATAAAATGGGTGAGAGAGGCTTTTTCTAGACTAAAAGGAAACAAAAGTCTGCTTGAACATACCATCTATTCTAGTTCTGATGTATAAGAATATAGTATGTTATATAGAGAAAAGAGGCAGATAAGTCCTGCCAACACATATAGCAGAGTAGAAACCCGTAAATGCCCTCAGGCACACAGTATTATTAGCATACAGCAAAACAGCTCAACCTGGGATACTTCCAGAAAACAACAAACAAATCATATAGCAAGTTGGGTAAAAAGTCCCACACAGAAAACATCTTACCTTTTGCCAGATGTCTTCAAACTGCTCTACACCTTCAGTAACCTTTTTCAAACACCGATCAATCTCGCCTGCAAAAATAAAAAAACACATGGAAAAATAGAACTGTGATTAGCACACTGGAAATATATATATATATATATATATATATATATATATATATATATATATATATATATATATATATATATATATATATATATATATATATATATATATATATCTCTTATCACGTGTCTTGCTGTAGAGTCTGAGAATTTAACAGACAACAGCTCAGAGCATGTGCAGCGATATTAGAGAGTGATATTCTGGGACAATTTGCAATTGGTTTTCATTTTTTATTATTTGGGGTTTGAGTTATTTAGCTTTTTATTCAGCAGCTCTCCAGTTTGCCGTTTCAGCAATCTGGTTGCTTGGGTCCCACTCAGCCTAGCAACCATGCATTGATTTGAATAAGAGACTGGAATATGAATAGGAGAGAGCCTGCATAGAAAGGTAAGTTATAAAAAGTAACAATAACTATAAATATTTAAGCTTAACATAGCAATTGTTTTAAGATTGGGTCAGTGACCACAATTGAAAGCTGGAAAGTCAAAAGAAAAAAGGCAAATAATTCAAATACTATAAAAAAGAAAAAATGAAGACCAGTTGAAACAGTGCTTAGAATTAGCCATTCTAGAACATACTAAAAGTTAAAAATCATAGGAACGTGTCAGTATCAAGTAGCTGCTGGACCTGGAATAGTTTCCCTCAAAGCACCCGGCAAACCTTTGTGCAGCCAAACCGCTGACACTACTAATGGATCTTCTGTGTTGCTTCAGTGACGCTGTGCTCGGGCTGAGCGATCCTTCCATAGGCTGAAGTCCTGTTTTCTTTAGTAATTGGCCTATGGAAGGATCGTGCCACCCACAACCCAGTGTCACTGAAGCAACACAGAAGATCTTGGAGCAGTGGCGAAGGGTCAGGTTAATGCAGGTTCGAGGGGCTGGAGCGACTTTGAGGGGGAACTATTGCGGGTGCAGCACCTACTTGATAAGGACACGTTCCTATGATTTTTACAGGAACGTGTCAGTATCGCTTTAACTTAAAGGTGAACCACCTTTGTTCTGATACAACAATGCTGCTTTCCAGTTTCCTAGAAGAACAAACCTTATAAGTGTGCAGCCACATTGCACCAATAAGTGCTTGGGCGCACCAATAATTCTGTTGATCAGATTCTGATGCGTTTGTGGATTCTGTGTGTAAACTCAGAGTAAAGCTTCCTATTGGCTAATTTGTTGTTGGCATTGTGAATTAAACATGCAACAAAATTTGACCCACAAAATCTCTGGTCACGTGACCTCAAAGCATGGGACTACTGAAGGCAGCAACCTTTTTGTTGACAGACAATGCAGTTGTCAGCTGCGTTTAGATTTGCATATGCACATTAATGTTCAGATTCTATTCAGTTTACAGCTGCATTTAAATGAATGGTTAAGTGTATAGTTAGTTAGACAAAAATGTAATGTATAAAGGCTGGAGTGACTGGATGTCTAACATAATAGCCAGAACACTACTTGGTTTCCACTGATTGGTTACCAGGCAGTAACCAATCAGTGACTTGAGGGGGGGGCACATGGGTCATAACTGTTGCTTTTGAATCTGAGCTGAATGCTAAAGATCAATTGGAAACTTACTGAACATTTATGTCCCATGTAGCCCCCCTTAAAGTCGCTGACCGAGAGTTAAGGTGGCCATGCACGGGCAGATAAAGCTGCCAATATCGGTCCTTTAGACCAATTCGGCAATTTATCTGCCCATGTACGGGGGCTTCCGACAGTCTTCCCGATCAATATCTGGCCACGATATATATATATATATATATCTATAGATATATATCTATATCTCTATCTCTATATATATATATATATATATATATGAGTCTGAGTAACAACTGGAAGGTGACGGACAGATCTGCACTTACAAAAACATGTACAATATGTTCCTAAGGGCACCTGGCAGGTTAATTATGTGGATGTCTTGCTTTATGATGCAACTTTTGGGAGGTACTGCTATCAGTTGTCTTTTCAACCAACTAAACAGGACTGTGCCAAATTAAATGCAATTAAAATATTTTCACAGGATCTCAGTCATGTCTAAGCAGGGTAATAGAAAAGATAAAGCATACAGCAAGATTTCTACATTTTGCACTTGTTGTGCATGTTTTTATTTTTGCTGGACAAAACATTTTGCCCCATCAATAGACCAACAAGAATTTGCAAAGATGTTGAGCCCCACCGTCTATGCCAAAGATGTTGAGCCCCCCCTTCAAGTTGCTGACTAACACAGAGTTAGAGAGCTGAAAAGCAGGAAGTTATGTTCTATTATGTTATGTTACACATCCTGTCACTCCAGCCTTAATATATTGAAATTTAGCCTAACTAAATATAGTAGAATTTTTTTTTATTTTGCACAGCCTATCCATTTATCCAGTTTTACACTGAACTGTTCCTTTAAAGGGAAAAAATCTAGAAAAGGTGCATAAACACTATCTGAACAGCCACAAATTAATAAATACAGGTATGGGACCTGTTATCCAGAATACTTGGGACCTGGGGGACCATGCAGTCTATGCAAACCCCTGCCCACATCTAGTTCAAATGTGTAGTGATGGATTATGGGACTTGAAGTCCCTCTGCTTCCCATAGGGGGTGATGCATGGATTCTATGGAAAGCAGAGAGACTTTAAAGCTGGCCATAGACGCAAAGATCTGATCGTACGAATCGAGGATTCGTACGATTTTCGGACCGTGTGTGGAGAGTCCCGACATTTTTCGTCCGGCGGAGATCGGTCGTTTGGTCGATCGGACAGGTTAGAAAATTTCTGTCGGCTGCCGATAATATCTCTGTGTATTGCCGATCGTACGATTTTCAGTGGGAGACTGTCACTAGCTTTGGTTGGACATAGATATCGTACGATTGCTGTCAGGGGCAGAACATTGCTGGTCTGTTCTTTTACTAATCTGACTGGTAAGACTTTGATCTGAATGGTTAGTGGAGGGTCGGGAGATGGGAAAGCTGGCCATAGATGCAAAGATCCGATCGTACGAATCATCGTACGATCGGATCTTTACATCTATGGCCAGCTTAAGTCCCAGGATAGACCACTTCACAATTACACACGGTGAAGGAAGGTCTAGGGGTGGGTGAACTGGCAAACACACAGACAGATCATAATAGTTTCCTTTCAATCTGTGAACGTTTACATAAGCTCAACCCCTTTACTACTTATGTTGGTCTAAAAAATGTTTTTCTCCCTCAACATTCCAAACAGTAAAGTGTGTGGGAATGCGGTAGTGACTTAAGATTGTTAGTTCCAGGGGTGTGTACTGATGAGAATGAGATATAAACTCTAAAAAGAGATGCAGAATATGTCCATGCTATAATAATACCACTATCTGAAGCTTTTACCGCTGTTTTGAGAAGCTTTTGAAAAAAAAAAACCTGTATTGGGAATTTAAAGTGTCAGCCATCATAATTTCTGCCTTTTTAGGCTTGCAAACAGTACTGGCTTCCCTCTGTGCCCACTTCAGCTCCCACACCTCTCTGTTCCCTGGCTAAGGAACCTCTCAATCACAACCCACCTACTCCATTCACTGGATAAGTCCCATGGTAATTGCAGAGCAACATTATATTTAAGCAGGGAATTATTTTAACCACATTAAATGACGTTTATTTGTGCACATACACAGCTCTTTGAAAGCACATATATGCCATAGCAAATCACTCAAGTTGCGTCTTAAAGCACACCTATATTGTGTTCAACAATTTTAATAATAAACATAATATAAATTAGTGCAAGATCCGTTATCCGGAAACTTATCCAGTAAGCTCCGAATTAGATAGGCCATCTCCCATAGACTCGATTTTATCCAAATAATAAAACAGTACAGGTATGGGATCCGTTATTCGGAAACTCGTTATCCAGAAAGTTCCAAATTATGGAAAGGCAGTCTCCCATAGGCTCCAATATAATCAAATTATAGAAATGTTTTAAAGTGATTTCATTTTTCTCTGTAATAATAGAACAGTACCTTGTACTGGATCCCAACTAAAATATAATTAATCCTTATTGGAGGCGAAACCAGAAACTTGGGTTTATTTAATGTTTACATGATTTTCTAGTAGTCTTAAAGTATGAAGATCCAAATTATCAAATTATGGAAAGACCCTTTATCCGGAAAACCCCAGGTCCCAAGCATTCTGGATAATAGGTCCCATACCTGTACCTTGTACTTGATCCAAACTAAGATTTAATTAATCCTTATTGGAGTCTAAACCAGCCTATTGGGTTTATTTCATATTTATATGATTTTCTAGTTGTCTTAAGGTATGAAGATCCAAATAACGGAAAGACCCCTTACCCGGAAATCCCCAGGTCCCAAGCATTCTGGATAATAGGTCCCATACCTGTACCTTGTACTTGATCCAAACTAAGATTTAATTAATCCTTATTGGAGGCAAAACCAGCCTATTGGGTTTATTTAATGTTTATATGATTTTCTAGTAGTCTTAAGGTATGAAGATCCAAATTACGGAAAGACCCCTCATCCGGAGATCCCCAGGTCCCAAGCATTCTGGATAATATGTCCCATACCTGTACCTTGTACTTGATCAAAACTAAGATATAAGTACATAGTAACATAGTTAAATAGGGTTGAAAAAAGTCCATCATGTTCAACCCCTCCAAATGAAAACCCAGCATCCATACACACACCCCTCCCTACTTTCACATAAATTCTATATACCCATATCTATACTAACTATAGAGCTTAGTATCACAATAGCCTTTGATATTATGTCTATCCAAAAAATCATCCAAGCCATTCTTAAAGGCATTAACTGAATCAGCCATAACAACATCACCCAGCAGTGCATTTCACAACCTCACTGTCCTGACTGTGAAGAACCACCAATAATCCTTACTGGAAGCAGAACCACCCTATTGGGTTTAATGTTTTCATGGTTTTCTAGTAGACTTAAGGAACGAAGATCCAAATAACGGAAAGATCAGTTATGCAGAAACCAATGACATTTTTAAGACACCTTTAGAATTGCAGGAAAGCACAATGGCGTGCCAAAGACCATTTCCACATTTCATATCTAGTGTATACATGTATTAAAGTATTTTCCTGTATGTTTTAATGATAAAGACAATTGCTAAACATAAAGAAAGTGAATTTGCTGGATTGCAGGGAAAAAACTACCTTGTAGTTTTCGCTTATCTGCCATATTTCCTTCACTAGAGATAGGTTCTCCTCATACTTTAAGAAGGCTGGGCTCTGAAAAACAAAACAGGCAGATATTAAACTGCTAAACTATACAGGTATTTTATAAAAAATACTTACAAACTGTATAAACTTAAAACATGCACAAATACGTGTGGACATAAATAGATATGAATAATAATAAATGCAATGTCCAGATTAATTTGAGGATTAATCTTACAAGTTGCATTTCCTTTTGCTCTCAAAGTCCCTGAAGGCTGGTCAAGGAACAAATGCGTTCCTCAACCCAGACACTAAGGGGCAGGTTTATCAAGGGTCGAATTGAAAATTCAAAACTTTCAATTTAAAAACTGTCAAATTCAGTTTTTGAGATTTATCATACTCTGGCCATTTAAAGCACCAGTAACACGAATTAAATTTGTTAGTATAGAACGGGAAAAAAACAACAAAGACAAATTAAATTTTAAATCGCTAAGTCTTTATTAAGAAATAACTTACCGAAACTCCGCTTATGCTCCTCTTTAGAAAAGGCGACGATCCATCATGCAGCGCTCGATTTCTCCTCCCTGGGTATCTCCTATAAGGAAGGCAGGGAGGAGAAATCAAGCACCACGCGATGGATCGCCTTTTCTGAAGAGGAGCGCAAGTGGAGTTTTGGGAAGTTATTTCTTAATAAAGCCTTAGCGATTTAAAAGTTTAATTTGTCTTTGTGTTTTTTTTCCATTCTGTACTAACTGATGTTACCGGTCCTCTAAGAATTCAAATTGGACTATTCGCCACCTAAAACCAGCTCAATTGCTGTTTAAGTCAATTTGATTCGATTCGATTTTTTGGGTCGATTTAATCCATCCGCATTTAAAAAAAATTTGATTTCTTTTTTAATGCATTTCGATTGGTTGAATTTCAAATTTATGAGAGTTTAGGGGAGTTTTTAAAAACTCACCTGAATTCGAAATTCGACCTTTGTTAAATCTGCCCCTAAAAGAGGTAAAGGTGCACGTTAAAATGCTCGTGTAGAACCCACAACCTTAGAATACAGCCACATGGCTTATTCTGAAAAATTGACTCTCTTGGCTTCTCTGCCTTTACCTTTTCTCTTGCTCAGCAGAAGCCAAGTGACTTGACCACAGGGACCTGAGAGAGAGAGAGAGAGCCGATGATAGCCTAACAAAAAAGAAAAAGAATGATCCTCCTTAGCTTTCCTTTCTATAAGAATAACTGGACATTACTTTATTGGATTTAAAATGGACCTTTTATTAAGCAACTTGTTGTTATACCTACCTATTTGACAGGCAGGGTCTTACACTTGATGCTGTAAGCGAGAGAAAATAGCTATCAGCTGAGGTCTGTTCTCTGCAAAGCATCACAGGCCCCTTGAATTGAAAGCTAAGCTGACAATTATTTTAGAACTACTTTGTACAAGTAAAACAGATTAGGTCATAAAACATTGGAATATTGACGAAGAGCTTAACTGAAGGAAAAGCAACATTCTGACATGATTTTGAAGACATAATCAATAAAGAAGGCAATAATGAAAGGAAATAAAAGAATGCAGCTTTAACATTTAAAGGGGTTGTTCACCTTTAAATTAACTCTTAATAAGATGTAGGGCGATATTCCGAGACAATTTGTAATTGGTTTTCATTTTTTATGTGGTTTTTGAGTTATTTTCATGCCACAGCTTTCCAGTTTGCAGTTTCAGAAATCTGGTTGCTAAGTGCAAATTACCCTAGCAACCAGGCATCAATTTGAACAAGAGACTGAAATATGACTAGGAGAGGCCTGAATAGAAAGATGAGTAATAAAAAGTAACTATAATGATACATTTTTAGCCATGCAGAGCATTTTTTTTTTTTTAGATGGGGTCAGTGACCTCCATTTGAAAGCTGAAGAGAGTCAGAAGAAGAAGGCACATAATTCAAAAACTAGAAAAGGCCAATTGAAAAGTTGATTAGAATTGGCCATTCTATAACATACTTAAAGTTAACTTAAAGGTTCACCTTCCAAACACTTTTTTTTCAGTTCAGTTGTTTTCAGATTGTTCCCCAGAAATAACGACCTTTTTCAATTACTTTCCATTTTTACTGTCTTTGCAAGAACTAAGTTTAAAGTTGAATGTGCCTGTCTGGTGTTTCATTCAGACTCTAAACTGTTACAATTCTTCAATATTTAGTTGATAAATTTCTCAGCAGACTTTCTGGAGTATTAGCAACTATTGTATCAATTCTAACAGCTGCCTAAAATGAAACCCAGGGATTCTACTCAGCAGGGACAAAAATAAGAAATGTATCAGCTCAATGTATTAATTTAGAACAATTTATTGGGTCAATCCCCCCCTCCCAGAGGTGCTTTAGAAGGTGAAAAATTAAACTTTACACTTCAATATTAGAAAAACGGTGACACATAGAAAGTAGTTGGAAAAGTCATTATTTCTGGTGATCTATCAGGAAACAACTAGTTGTTTGAAGGTGAACAACCCCTTTAGGATCTGGCCACACGGTCAGATTCGGGGAGATTAGTCACCAGACGACAAATCTCCTCTTCTTTGCCGCGACTTATCGCCGCGATCTGCCTTCCGCCGGCTAAAATGTAAATCGCCTGGGGGCAGGCACACGGAACACTTCGCTTTGCGAAGTCGCCCGTAATTGCCTCACGACGAAACTTCGGGCGACTTCGGAAAACGAAGAGCTCAGATTGCCTGCCCCCAGGCGATTTACATTTTAGCCGGCGAAAGCAGATCGGCGAAATTAGTCGCCGTGTGGCCAGACCCTTAAGGCCCTGTTTCCAGATGTTACTGTACCACAAGATTAATAAACACAGGGGAAGAAAAGTCTTCTATTAAAACATACTAAGCGGTAGATTTATCAAATGTGAGATTAGAGTTTGAAAAATGCATCCACTTTCTATTCATTCCTATGGAATTTAGAAGTGTATTTAGTAATGGGTGAAAGTTAGAGTTTACCATTTGATAAATATGCTTTTAAAAACCCTATAGGAATGAACAGAAAGTGGGTGAGTTTTTCTGTGGTGAGCTCTAATCTCACATTTTAAAGGGGTGTTTCATCTCTAAATAAACTTTTATTAAGTTATAGAATAGCTAATTCGAAGCAACTTTTCAATTGGTTTTCCTTTTTTCTTTTTTTTTTTTTATGGGTTTTGAATTATTTGCCTCTCTTCTGACACTTTCCAGTTTTCAAATGGGAGTCACTGACCCCATCTAAAACAGCTACTCTGTAAGGCTACACAATTATTTATATTGCTACTTTTTATTACTCATTATTGAAATACCAGTTTCTTATTTTCAATTAAAGGCATGGTTAATAGGGTAATTTGGACCCTAGCAACTAGATTACTGAAATTGCAAACTGGAGAGCTTAATACAAACTCAAAACAAAAATAATAAAAACCAAATGCAAATTCTCTCAGAATATCACTTTACATCATACTAAAAGTTAATTCAAAGGTGAACAACCCCTTTAATAAATCTGATTTGGGTTGCGCAGGGAATAGAAAATTGGAACCGCTACTTTGAGGGTCAAATGATAACGATTTAGCAAATCATAAGCACCAATCTTTCGATTCTTTCCTAAGCCAACCCATCTTATGATTCCATTTTAGATTTTCAAACTTTATATATATATATATATATATATATATATATATATATGACTGTGAATCTGTAATTGTTTTGTGATGTGGGCCAAAATATAGGAAGCAAAAGAGTTAGTTCTTTAATGATGCAACTGAGCTTACGACATAAAAGGGATCATGCAGACACACCACCCTCGATGGAACAGATTACTGACCCGAGCAGGGGTGTAACTATAGAGCAGGGAACCCCAACCTTTACAACCCGTGAGCAACATTCATTAGTAAAAGGAGTTGGGGAGCAACACTAGCATGAAAAATGTTCCTGGAGTTCCAAATAAGTGCTGTGATTGGTCATTTAGTAGCCCCTATGTGGATTGTCAACCTACATTGAGGCTCTGTTTGGCAGTACACCTGGTTTTAATGCAATAAAACTTGCCTCCAAGCCTGGAATTCAAAAATAAGCACCTGCTTTGAGGCCACTGGGAGCAACATCCAAGAGGTTGGAGAGCAACATGTTGCTCGCGAGCTACTGGTTGGGGATCACTGCTATAGAGCAAGCAGACCCTGCAACTACTTGGGTGCCCAGAGTTATAGAGAACTCAGTGGTTCAAATTTATTTTCATTAAAAGTACTATCCCATAGTTTGGGTGGCCCTACAATAATGTTGCTGTGGGGCCAGTAACATCTAGCTACACCAATGGTCAAACTACAAGGCAACAGATCACAATTTCTTCCATTGACAAATCTCTAGATATGTTTCCACAGAAGCAGATGAATCGGGTTTGAGAGTTTAGGGTAATATATTACAGTTTACGGGAAAGCTAATTAGACACTGTAGCAGACACCTAAAGAAACTATCCTTTCAACTGAACCGTTTAATAGTGCTTAGTCCAAGGGCATATAGTCTGCATCAGGCAAAAAGCTACTTAAAGGAGAATTCAACTAGTAATAAAAAAAAACTCCCCTCTACCCTGGGTAGAACCCCCTCCCTCCCAGCCTACCTGCCCCCCCCCCCGGGCAAATGCCCCTAATTTTTTACTCACCCCTCCTTGGAGATTCTGGCCTCGGAGTTCACAGGCGCCATCTTCTTTCTTCGGTCTTTTTTTGTAAGTTTCGGCGCATGCGCAGTTGAAGTAAATTTCCGTTACTGAACCACCGCACATGCACTGAAAGACACGAAAATTTCCGAAAATTTTACGGAAACTTTTGTGACTTTCAGCAGATGCACAGTGGTTCGGTACCGGAAATTTACTCCAACTGCACATGCGGCGAAAATGCCGTCAAGACACGAAGATGAAGATGGCTGCTGTGAATGCCGAAGCCGGAATCTGCACGGAGGGGTGAGTAAAAAATTAGGGGCAGTTGCCTGGGGGGGGGGTTATAACAGGTTGAATTCTCATTTAAAGGGGTTGTTAACCTTTAAATTAACTTTTAGTATGTCATAGAATGGCTAATTCTAAGCAACTTTTCAATTATTTTTCTGACTCTTTCCAGCTTTCAAATGAGGGCCACTGACCCCATCTAAAACAAATGCTCTGTAAAGCTACAAATGTATTGTTATTGCTACTGTGTATTACTCGTCTTTCTATTCAACCCCTATCCTATTCATATTCCAGTATCTTATTCAAATCAATACATGGTTGCTAGGATTATTAGGATGCTAGCAACCAGATTGCTGAAATTGCAAAGTGGAGAACTGCAGAATACAAAGCTAAATAACTCAAAAACCACAGTTAATAAAAAATGAAAAGCAACTGCAAATTGTCCCAGAATATCACTGTACATCATACTATAAATTAATGTGAACAATTAATGTGAAAGGTGAACAACCCCTTTAAATCATAAAGAGTATTTTCCTCAAGGATAACTTATATAATAAAACATGAGAGGTAATACAGGTATGGGACCGGTTATCCAGAATGCTCGGGATCTGGGGTTTTCCGGATAACAGATCTTTCCATAATTTGGATCTTCGTGCCTTAAGTCTTCTAGAAAATGGTGTAAACATTAAATAAACCTTTGCTTCCAATAAGGATTAATTATATCTTAGTTGGGATCAAGCTACTGTTTTATTATTACAGCGAAAAAGGAAATCATTTTTAAAAATTTGGATTATTTGGATTAAATGAAGTCTATAGGAGATGGCCTGTCCGTAATTTGGAGCATTCTGGATAATGGGTTTCCGGATAAAGAATCCCATACATGTATTCCATTTTCTGCAAAGATATAATTATAGAATAATGTACAGTACAATCCTTGGTTTGGTACTTTGGATATAGACAGCAAACAGTCCTAGTGAATGGAAAAAGAAGCAAAAGCACCGATAATCACCCTGTGCTGCACATATTAATTCTTCAAGGGCAGACGTACAATAACGCGGACTGCCATGTTGGTGGCAACTCCAAAAAGAACAGAATCCAGGGCCTCAGAAACTAAACAAATATGGCTGCAGACCAGGACTGTTAACATTTGTTTTAGGGCCTCTATATAGAACTGCAACAGCACATGAACATATCCCAGAGAAATCCCTTTGCTTGCACAGAATGCAGTGGTTATGAAGGGGTTAAATGTTTCACTGACCATCCAAACCAGTTGTACAAAAATGTATATATTTTAGGGATGCACCGATCGGTTCAGGATTCTGCCTTTTTCAGCAAGATTCAGCCGGATCCTTCTGCCTGGCTGAACCGAATCCAAATTTGCATATGCAGGAAAACGGAGTGACTTTTTGACACAAAACAAGGAAGTAAAAAATGTTTTCATCCAAATGTTTTGCATATGCAAATTAGGATTCGGTTCGGTATTCGGCCAAATCCAAAATAGTGGATTCGGTGCATCCCTAATACATTTCTTATTACTGTATAGTTAATTAATGACCTATCAATAAAACAGAGCTTTGAATATGGACTTTCCACAGTTTTTTTAAAAAATAAAACGAATACCTACCTGTGATTCTAGGTGCATGGATAATATGTCTCCTAAGTGCATTGGGACACAGCCTACCTAGAGTAGAAAAACAGAGAAGACATTAAGTTGAAGTAATGAACAAAAGCCATTGTTACTGAATGGAATGAATTTGGGTTAGTTAAAAAATTTAATTAATTTAATTTATTCACCAAGTAAATTTAAAGCCACCTACACTCTAGGCCCCTAAGAATAACATGGTTTACATTATACCACTTGTTAATTGTGAAGTAACAATCTAATCGTATCTAATATAATCTGCGTTTTAGATTTAATTTAATATTATTTAATACCCCTGAGTTAAAACTCAAGGGCAAAAAATAAGTGTAGAACTATACGGACGACTTCTATGCATTTTCGGCAGATCTGAGGCGCTGCACCAAAACGCAGGCGTCAAATCAGCTGCATCTGCATCCGACAGTCGTGTCGGATGAACGCTGCAACACCATCCGACATTGCTATTGCTTACCTTATTCTCCATCGCATCCGATTTGACTCCTGCGTTTTGTCGCAGCGCGTCGGATCTGCCAAAAACGCATAGAAGTCATGTAGTTCTACCCTAATGCTTAAGTGTGAAAACTAAACCCAATACAGCTGGTTATCTCAAAATGAGTGAATATGGTCAGCCAGGACACTCAGGTTTTTCACAAGTCAGAAACATCACCGAGTACTAGAAACTAAAGAAAAACTAAAGAGAGACATTGGACACAGTAATAAAAGGCTTCCAATGAAAAGATCTTGGGCTGGGTGGGGCCCACCAAAGCAACATTTTTCGACTCAAATTACCCATGTTCTTCACAGGCTCCTTTGTACGACAGTCAGAAGTGTTTCAATACAGGCCACTACATTTTTTATTCCAGATAACAGGCTCTGATAACAGCTCTGCTGAGGGCTTAGTCCCAAATAAGATTTACAGATGCATGTTTGTATGTCACCAACAGATTCAATGACCAGGCCAATTAAAACCTTGTATATGTACAGGAACATGCCCCAGCTGAAACCCAACACAACATTAAAGGGACAACTACACAAATTTTAATTGCAACCTGGAGTTAACCTCTTTTCCCAAACAGCTCAACCGAGGCCATACTGATCCCAAACAATCACACTGCCTAGGACCTCAATGATGTCATATTTAAACTGAATCAGAACAAATTTCATAGGACCATCTGTATGCAATACTCGATGATATCGCTTAAAAGTAGGGAGGTACCAAATCCATAATTCTCCTAAATCCCAGCACTTTTTGCAGGATTTAAATCCAACCTGCTAAAGCAAACTCACAAATGGGATGTGACTTTTTAGCACAAAAGAAGCAGACAGTTATTTAGATGATTCAAGGAATAAGCTCAAATGTAAATACGTAAATTAGAGTTCAGAGCTATTTAGCCATAGGCAACCTGGCCGGTATAACCTAGGTACTTGGAAGGCAAAGGGTTAAAACAATTATCAGCATATGGCACATACAAACATACTTGCAACAATTCTTGGAAATACTCCAATTTTACATGTCAAGTTCAAGTCCTTCTCGGTGCCCCCAAGTTCTGCCTTGAAAATAATTAGATTCCATTCTGCCATTAATAACACCCAGAAATCTCTTTAAACTGGAAAACACAGAGTGTTAAGCCTTTGGCCCACATATTTTTCTCATGTGCAGTCCGCAGCTGCCATCTGTTCCATTCACACCTCCACTCAGTGAAATAGACCCAGGGACACTCATAGCAATGATCAGAGACTGAAATGTGAAAGCACACAGCGAAGAAACACGAGATACTTCATTCTTGCGGCAAAACCAGCCGCATGTGCCTGCACACAGGCTGACAATTGCTTTGGGTGCAGGCAGGACAGGAGTCTAATGCAAATAGGGATGCACCGAATCCACTATTTTGGATTTGGCCGAACCCCCGAATCCTTTGTGAAAGATTCGGGCGAATACCGAACCGAATCCAAACCCTAATTTGCATATGCAAATTAGAGGTGAGAAGGGGAAAACATTTTTTACTTCCTCGTTTTCTGACAAAAAGTCACATGATTTCCCTCCCACCCCTAATTTGCATATGCAAATTAGGGTTCGGATTCGGTTCGGCCAGGCAGAAGGTTTCGGCCGAATCCGAATCCTGCTGAAAAAGGCCGAATCCTGGCCGAATCCCGAACCGAATCCTGGATTCAATGCAAATGTAGGGGCTGATTCTTGGCTTGTGTACCCCAGCCGGCTGATTTTCTGGCATTAGCCTAAGGGCAAATGGAGCATAGGCTCCGCTGCTCTCAGTCTACGTATTTTTTGAAGGCTGAAAGAAGCGGATCTACTCAGTGCCCCATCTCTTTTATTAATGTCAATAAATTACGCTTTTGTGCAGTCACACACAATGGAGGTTGGCCTGAAATTGTCTGCTTTCACATATTTGGGCCGACCCCAGTACAACTCCGTTGCGTGTGACTGCACACAAGCAGATCTTATTAAAATCAAAAGAGATGGAACACAGAGAGGATCCTCCTCTCCTGGCCTGCAAATAATTCACAGGCTGAGAGAAGCAGGGCCTACACTCCGTCTGCCCTTGCCCTAAAACTAATGGCACTTTGACGGTCACTGTAATTCTTCTTCTTTATTTATCTAGCTCGGACAAATTCCACAACGCATTACACAGATTATACATCAGTCCCTAGTCCATTAAAGCTTACAGACTAAGCATACTATCACTATGGTCAATTTAATCATGAGCCTGTATGTTTTTAAAATGTGAGAGGAAACCAGAGTACTTGGACTAATCCCACATAGACACGGGGGGAACATACATACTCTATGCAGACAGTGATCAGTTTGTACTCTGCTCAATCAAACGGGAAAATCGCAACAATGAATACCACTCAGACTGTCACCATCATGCGTGCTTTAAGAGTAGGTTTTCCATAGATTACTTTGGGATGCAATGACAGGCAGTTAGTGGGGTACTGCTCATTACACTCACTGATAAATGCAGCTATAATCACAGATATAAAACTGATTGCCCCATTCTAGTGGTTCTAGTCACAATGCCACATGTGATTGGAAGAATGATTTTGTATTTGAAACCCGTTTATTGATGCGAGGCTTTCCAATTGTGAGCATTGGAAAATGATAGGCTATTGGCTCAATTATTACAGGGAGAGGGGAAAACATGTTTTATAGAAGAATCTCAGTCAACCTCAAGACGCTATAGACAATTACTCCTTGATAAGCAACAATTGTCCCAGAGGAAAACCATGATACAACAAACCCACGTGCCACTAGCCTAAAGAGAAACAAGTTTTATGTTTTGTTTTGATGCACAAACAACAGAGCATTGCCTCAAGCATGCTGCAAATACTGCCTGCTAATCTAGTCACAAATAGTCTACCGCACACCGACTCGTGTATGGGCCTATGGATATATTAGCTCAAGTCAATACATAACCATGCCACACTAAAAACCGTGTTAGTCAAGGGCCACATCTCGTCATGGATCCATTTACTGTGTCTCAGTTTTGCATTTAAAGGAATTGTTCAGTATAAAACTAAAACTGGGTAAATATTACGGCTGTGCAAAATAAATGTTTTTAATATAGTCAGTTAAGGTCCCCATAGATGCACCGATTCTTCTTTGGTGAACGACCGATTTCAAAGCAGTCCAACCAATCCGTCAAATTATTGTGCGGTTAGTGGGATTCGAACGATCGTACATCTTACAATGTTTCGTTATATTAGAAACATTTTGTATTTTGCACAGCCTAGTTACCCAGTTTTTATTTTTACACTGAACTGTTCCTTTAAGATTTTGGGGTAGTGTCTGAACGGATAAAAATTGCAGAAAATGTGATTTATTTCCTTAGTGTGTGTTACTACTTATGTACTATTGGAAACAGCTGTTTAAGGTGCAAACCCAAATGATCCCTGGGATATGTTTTAGTTAAAAAAAAAAAAAAAAAAAAGTGCAGCTATGACTGATAAAACTAGCTTTGGTTTATCCAGAATGCTATCCTATTGCCAAGTCAAGAAGTAATTATTTTCACTTATGAGACTAAGCAGACGAATGTGCTACTATTCTTTTTCTCCTTTGTTTAGTAGAGTGTGTTTAGAAAGGTGAAAGGGATACTGTCATGAGAAAAAAATGTTTTTTTCAAAACACATCAGTTAATAGTGCTGCTCCAGCAGAATTCTGCACTGAAATCAGTTTCTCAAAAGAGCAAACAGATTTTTTTTTTATATTAAAGAACAATGGGAAGGTAACCAGATATCAGCTCCCTTACACAAGATAACTCCCTGGTAGATCCAAGAACAGCACTCAATAGTAGAATCCAGGTCCCACTGGGACACATTCAGTTACATTGAGTAGGAGAAACAACAGCCTGCCAGAAAGCAGTTCCATCCTAAAGTGCTGGCTCGTTCTGAAAGCACATGACCAGGCAAAATGACCTGACATGGCTCCTACACACCAATATTACAACTAAACCAAAAATACACTTGTTGGTTCAGGAATAAAATGTTATATTGTAGAGTGATTTATTTGCAGTGAAAACAGTGTAATTTAGAAATAAAAACTACATCATAAAAATCATGACAGAATCCCTTTAATGACCCTAAGGCTTTATGCAACCTCAAAGACTACGCAAGTATAAAACTATGTAACCGTTGCTGTGATCCATACCAGTGAAGCCATGGTCAGCAGCCCATGTCTACCATTTTCATTCTTCTTGCTTGTACAGTTGGCCGTGAATGGATGAGTGCAATACAAGCTGATACCAGATCATCAGCCTAATTCATTTAGCAAGTTACATCAGGAGCAGATTCACTCTGAACGCAGAGGATGCAACAAAACTTATAGGTGTGCACACAACATGCTTCATTAAAATGTATTTATTGGCATTCTGCTATAGACTCATCCAGCACCTTGTCTGTACACATTCATTTATCAGGGATGTCGACCCGAAGGCCCTGCAGCTATCGCTGAACTACAACTCTATATAGTCAAAGGTTGAGGATGTAGATCGACAACAGCTGAACCAGATTGAACGTCTTATTTGTATGAAATAAACGTGATCGGCTATTCCTGATAATTCAGAGAAACATAGCTTGTGTATGAAATATCATACAAGGTGCATGTCTACTGGTTATTTCATCCCTGTTATATTTATGGTTGCTGTATAACTTTCATGATATATCATCTATAATAGAAAGAAGTTGCCTTTAATCAAACTTTTTATATTAGTGTAGGGATATTTTCCCTTTAAGGATTCCTCCCATGAGCACAGGTGATTTAAGCTTAAATGACCAGCAATTGTTACACCTGTGTGCATATAGGGGCATCTTTATATTCCGGGAGGCAGAACTGACACACAATGCAGCCCTATAAGCAAGGACATCTACAACACATCCGTGGGACACCTGATCAGAAGGTAAACAAACAAAAAACAAAAAAACAGGGTACTCTTATAAAGGAAAACATTATACTTGAGGTTCACCTAGTCTATTTAATATGTTTTTAAAGCAATCTAATTTATGAACCATTAAATTAGATTCACCAGATCCATTTCTAGTTTTAAATATCTTGCTTGGCTAATCTCCGCTACTACATTATCAACTGAAGCTATAAATACCGAGCCAACACATTAAACATTAGGATTATCTCATTCCCATGGGTGGCACTTTCCATTTGTTGCATCAACACAGCAATGGGAATGAGAGTGATCTAGATGTTTATAGAAAACCAATATCTTACCCAAAGAAACTATATTCTCCAAATTATTACAATAGCTGCACCTTAAGGTTGGCAGTGTGCAAACCAAGAATGTTACCTCGATGCTCAGATGTATCTCACAGCACTGCTATAATTCCGCCAGGGCCCTAAACATGTAAATGGTTACCTGCTCCTTTGCTTACGCTGATCAGAAGTCAGCATATTAAATGTGTGCTGTTTGTAAACAGTAGAAAAAAAATGTATAGATAAGCTAGATAATAGATAGATCCAGCTATCTTGCTAAAGAACTTCCTCGCTGAGTTTTACATGTGTGTTTTCAATGAAACATGCGATTATGAGTTTGAAAAAGATATAAAAAAGAGCGGCCATCACGTTTATTTCCCCCTAATAGGAGGGAAAATATCTGTTGCTTTGTAAATCTGATTTATGAAATTGCAATACAGAAAGATTTAAACACATGGAAGGAGTTGCCAATCAGAAGGCTTTATCTACCTTACCTTTGAACACTAGACAAAGTCAATGCTCCAGTAGCTGTACAATGCATATTTGAAGCACTGGCTCCAGACGTCTGTGCTGCATGCATGTGTATGGGGAGTATGCTCTAGCTAGCTGAAGTTCATCAATGCATGAAATCCCTCAGCCCAGTCAGCTGTTGTTCAACCCAGTAGGCTTGTAACAAGATGCTGAAAGTTTTAGTTTAACAATAGAATGACCATTATTGAAAGCAAGTGCTACGCTTTTACCAGATCCAGTATGTAACATATGGTCCTCCAGATGGAAACAGCTACTCCCAGCATCCTGTGCCAGCTGAGGACAAGGATATCACTGGGAATCGAAGTTTGTAACGATTTGCTGCTCAGAGTTTGACCCTCCCAATATAAAGTACTGATCCACAATGTCAATAATTAACAATACAACTGCTCTTTTTGATATCCACAGTGCCAGCACTCAATAAGAGTCACAGATGTTTTAATCTATTAAGGGTCGCTTACATTCCTCCAGCTGTCAATATATATACAGGAAGCTGCAGTTCAGCAACCGATATAAAGTCTAGCTTTGAGCCATACAGAACACTCCGGTTGTGGAATACCCCGCATCTCAGACAGTGACCATATTTGTGAGATGCAGTCACTGCCAATTAAAATAGTTTCCATGTCAACACTAAATGACATCTTCAATTGTAGCCTTAGCAAGTCTGATACCATGTGAGACTACAACCAGGCTCAAGCGATATTGTTCTCTATAAAGATACAGAACTGTAACAACAACATCTATGCAACAAAGAACAAAGTGCCCGAGTTCATACATTTAATGCATGGGATGTCCACCATGTAGCTCTTCAGCTTCTGAACTACCAACATCCCTGGGAGTTGTAGTTCAATACAAGCTGAAGGGCCACACTTTGGAGGCCTCTGAACATTATGCAATCTATTGGTATTGATTAGGGGGATAAATTAAGATCGCAGCAGCAGCCCAGACGCAGTAGAATCGTCTCAATACCAACTAAAAGCCAACTTGGACCGCTACATAAGCAACACGGGGCACCGATCCTCTGCTGGGATGCAATTTTAGGGAGACGGGGGAAAAAGTACCTGCCAAATATATTGTTTCTATTCAATGTTTTAACTTCAACGTGGTGGTAAAGGGGGCTGCCATTGTAATTGAAGTTGGTAAACAAGGAGGTTTAGAGAGAAGGAGATGTAAATGAATGTGCTGCTGCTAATTGCTACAAAATCAAAAAAGAAATTTACAATTGTTTTAAATTCTTTTTTTTTTTTAATCACAGCAGTTGATTTAATCCTTAATGCCTAACTATAGAATAGTATTACTATACTGGATTCAGGGCTCAGTCATGCCCATCTTACACCAGGGTTAAGTACTGAAATGAAGTGCTATCTACCCCCGTCGATAATATAATGGTCTCGCCCGCCTGTTCCCCCATATATACCATGTAGGTAGCCCATGGGGGCCAACAACACCCACTTCCTGAGTGCCAAGGGCCCATACACCTGTGCAACATCCCGCCAAGCTCCCTCACATCACACAACGTAACCACTCGGCCGTACGACTTCCCCACACGCACACATAAGAGAAGAAGAAGCTCTCACCGCCCCCAGAAGGATGGAGAATGGTGGAGGGAGCCGCTTCCGGCTTCAGGGTTGTTTTGGGGTCTATTTTTCCAACGTTACTGTATTTTCAGTAATTGTTTTCTAAATACGGGTCCGCTCATTTCCTGGAGGAGGGCGAGTTAACGAACTGGTTCGTTGCATAGGCTTTGGCGAATCTTATTAAATGCCTCTTTCTGCTCTCCGTCCACAGCTCGGTGGGATCCAAAATGGCGGCTACGGGTTCGGCCTCCCCCTCTCTTACTCGTTTGCTCCCTTTTCCCTGTCTTTCACTCTCCTCCGCGGAGAAGTCGAGTCACACCCCCTCCACACGTGTTCTGGTACATTATTGGCTGCCACGGGCGTCAGTCTCTGGAATCCCGAAATCTAGTTAGTCAAGCCTGCTGTAGATCATTTAATCCCGCCTCCCTAACTTATACCTATTGGATGGCAAAGACAGCTAAGTAGGCGTGTCTCGACTATCCTGTTGGATAACTAATGTGTCAATCAGTGAAATGTGGAAGCGAGCGTGAAGGTGGGCGAGGTTTGCTATTGGTGAATGCGGACGTCATTTTAGGGAGACGTTGTCAGCGGACGCGATGATTTGATGAAAGACATGCCAATCAAAAAAATCGAGAAAAGGAAGCGCAGCGTGATTGGTGAAACAGGGGTACCGAAGTGTTATGACTTCTCCGAGAATCACACGGAAGGCTGGGCAGAGCTGTGATTGGACTCAGCAGCATACCAAGAGCGGTAAACGCAAAGCTATTGGTTAACCGTGTTTGTATGAAATGCGTGGCTGCAAGTGGAGCAAAAAGTTGGACCAAACCATTGTGTCACAGTAGCTTGTTTTGGCTGATAAATACTACCTTGCAAAGAAACACGCTGATGCTGCATCTTTTATATAGTGAATAAAGTACCCCCTATTGTAAAATATAAGGATATTTTTAAGTCACTTAGGAGTTCCATGAACTGGAAACTCCGAGGTTACTTCTAATATCCTCATATTTTCCAACAAGGGTTACATTATTTATTATAATACACAAGTTTTAGTGAGTCATGTGACAAAAATGACCTCACTGCTCACCGTTTATAACTGATTACATCTAGTCACTGTTTATAACTGATGACATCACTACTCACCGTTTATAACTGATGACATCACTACTCACCGTTTATAACTGATGACATCACTACTCACCGTTTATAACTGATGACATCACTAGTCACCATTGATAAGGATATAATTTACAGGATATTCATGGCTCTTGTGTATTATATGGGCTTATCGAATCATTATTTCCAGAGCCTGGTATGAGAATATATTCTGAAAGGGAGAATAAGAGCTAGCGGTCCTCTTTGGGGGGGGGTCAATGATGGACGTGTAATGTTGCTGTTGTTTTGCCTAAGGGCACGGACAGTCGTGGCGTTTTTTTTTGTTTTTTTTTAAAAAAAAAAAAAAGCTCAGTCAGGTGTAAATACGCATAAACTGCACTACCACTGAAATCAATGCAAAACGCACTATGGCAATTCGCACAGGTCGATTGCAAGCCGAAATCCGCCACGGGGCTCCAGTATTGGTTGTTTTTCAGCAGAAACACCAATATGTCAAGAAACTACCAAATCATTAGACTCTATGGGATCTGCACGTTTGAAACCACACTTTACGTAAATACACAGCGTATTTTAAATATGGCGTCCAAATTCTCTCGAGATAAATGGCACATTACGGCGTATTAGGCCGGTGACATAATTACCTTGCGTATTGATGATCATTCCTGAGAACTGCATGTTGGGAAAACCTACGTGCTGAAAAATGCATGAAAAACATTTTTCAGTGTGATATTTACGCCCAACGGAGCTTTTTTAAAAAAGCAATGTAACCATGCCACGTCTGGCCTTGCCCTAAGGGTTAGTCATGCTTCTTGTATCTATTATATTCTTTCTTGGAGAATAAAAAAATAATCCTTCTTAGTTCCTATTCCTTGTTATCTCTGTTCCTTATTGATGGTTACTTGGTTAATGGGATTTTCCGCCATGTTGATCCAGTAGAGCAGCTGATGGTAGAAGTTCCATAATTGATGGGTTGATAGACCCTACCTGAAGGCAACTTAGAACAAATTAATATTTGACCCTGTCATGAGTAAGATGGCTTGCCCTTAAAGGGGAACTGTCACTATCATATAATATTTTGTATCCTTATTGCAAGATAAAGGGTGCCTGAGAAAATGATGTACTGCAAAGCAGGTCTTCAACCCAAAAAGTATGTTAGAAAGAGATTAGAGATTGGATGAGGAGACATGGCAATGACTGATGCATGGAAAGCGATATGAAGACAGTATGGGATCCATTTACTAAAGTTCGTAAAAATTGTCTATAACCCATCACCCATTATTGATGAGAATATTCTTGTGACAAACAACACCGTTTGCATGTTTACTAAAGTGCGATGAGACAGATTTTTCTTGCCGTTAGTGCAGTTAATTATGTATGCGTAGCAGTTTGTTACAGCATTATTTCTGGCGAATTGCGAGTTTTTTTGGAGCTCATTTAGGTTAACTGCATAATCTGCTTTAAATCTTGCAGATTTGTTTGGCACCACTGCCAATGGCCACACTAATGAATATATATACGGATGAGTTTATATAAAATAATACATTATAAAGTGGTAAGGAATACTATTAAATATACTTATGATGACCAATTAAGTACTATCAGGAATAAATTATTGTTTAATTATATAAAATAATTTCTTATTCAATTCACTAAAAGTACATTTATGAGTATCATTCTTCCCCAGCGCATTTACTAATTTTTGTTGCTTATGTTTAAAAAAACTGACTGTACTCCTATTTTACTATAAAATTTCTGCCTTTTTTTTCACATAACGCCACTCTCTGGCGAAAAAAATTGCCAACAATTTTGTCTATATTTGGCGACTGTCAGGTATTGCTGGGAGTCAAGCCGGGGACCTTTGGGTTTCTGGCTCGATGCCCTAACCATTTGGCCAGGTGAGCAGCCTGTAGGGTTGCTCACTATGTGTAACCTGGCCTCTGCAGTCCCAGCCCAGCTGCCGCCTGATTGGCCTCTCCAGCCCCAGCTCAGCTGCTGCCTATCTTTATCAGCCAATCAGGGCTGACTCCTTCCTATTTAAGGGCAGCACTCAGACCACTCCTTGCCAGAGCATTGCATGGTTTTCTAGTACTGCGGCATCGCCCCTAACTAGGTTTCTAGCTCTTGCCCCTTCTCCCTTGTTAGTCTGCCTTGTCTTGTCCTGCTTACCTTTCCTATCTTGTACCTTTCTAGCCTCGACCTTGTTCCAACCCTACCTTGTACTCCTCTCTTGCTATCCAGCTTCCAGCTCTCTAGCTATCCTGCTCCAGTCTCCCTCTCTTGCTATCCTGCTCCAGTCTCCCTCTCTTGCTATCCTGCTCCAGTCTCCCTCTCTTGCTATCCTGCTCCAGTCTCCCTCTCTTGCTATCCTGCTCCAGTCTCCCTCTCTTGCTATCCTGCTCCAGTCTCCCTCTCTTGCTATCCTGCTCCAGTCTCCCTCTCTTGCTATCCTGCTCCAGTCTCCCTCTGCACTCTATCCCCCAGTTTGATCTACGCCTGCACCGTCCTGTCCCATCCAAGCCGTTCCACTCCTGCCACGTCCAGTCCTTTCCTGTTGAGTCGTCGCCCTCTTCTTCCTGTCTTGTCCAGTCCTGATCGTCGTCCTATCCGTCCTGTTCCAGTCTGACTCTTCGCCCTCATCTACCTGTTCCTGCTTCCCTTCAAGTTTCCCCTTGGCACATACAGCCCCTGCCTCAAGGACTCGCCCTTTCCCTTCAGACTCTACAGCGCCCCCTACCTAATCCTTGACAGAATGCTCTGGCCAAAAGAGTCTGCAAGGGCTGTTCCTGTGCCTTCTGACCGGATTCCCAAAAAGACTGAATATTCTATTTTGACCCGCAGATACTGTGATGGCTCCCCAAGTAAAATTCCTATCTTTCTAGAGGAAGTCCTGCTCCTTTCAGAGAAAAAACACTTTCTAAGTGCTCCTCCAGTCGAGCAAGTTTCGGAAATCATTTTCTTCCTGCTAGAAGGTGAAGCTCGTTACTGGGCCGAGAACTTACTGTGCAGTAAATCCCCTATAATCTACGATACTGCTCAGTTTCTGTTGGCATTCCTAGATAAATTTGCCTCAGTTCCAGGGCCGGCTATCCCTCCGCAGTCTGCTCCAGTTCCAGGGCCGGCTATCCCTCCGCAGTCTGCTCCAGTTCCAGGGCCGGCTATCCCTCCGCAGTCTGCTCCAGTTCCAGGGCCGGCTATCCCTCCGCAGTCTGCTCCAGTTCCAGGGCCGGCTATCCCTCCGCAGTCTGCTCCAGTTCCAGGGCCGGCTATCCCTCCGCAGTCTGCTCCAGTTCCAGGGCCGGCTATCCCTCCGCAGTCTGCTCCAGTTCCAGGGCCGGCTATCCCTCCGCAGTCTGCTCCAGTTCCAGGGCCGGCTATCCCTCTGCAGTCTGCTTCGGTTCCCGGGCCTGCCACCCCTCAGCAACTGCTTCCCCTGCAGCCTCGGCTGCCCACAGCTCCAGAGGGGCCTACCCAGCAGCATCGGCTGCCCACAGCTCCAGAGGGGCCTACCCAGCAGCATCGGCTGCCCACAGCTCCAGAGGGGCCTACCCAGCAGCATCGGCTGCCCACAGCTCCAGAGGGGCCTACCCAGCAGCATCGGCTGCCCACAGCTCCAGAGGGGCCTACCCAGCAGCATCGGCTGGCCACAGCTCCAGAGGGGCCTACCCAGCAGCATCGGCTGGCCACAGCTCCAGAGGGGCCTACCCAGCAGCATCGGCTGGCCACAGCTCCAGAGGGGCCTACCCAGCAGCATCGGCTGGCCACAGCTCCAGAGGGGCCTACCCAGCAGCATCGGCTGGCCACAGCTCCAGAGGGGCCTACCCAGCAGCATCGGCTGGCCACAGCTCCAAAGGGGTCTACCCAGCAGCATCGGCTGACCACAGCTCCAAAGGGGTCTACCCAGCAGCATCGGCTGCCTACAGTTCCAGTGGGGCCTTCCCTGCAACCGCCATTGCCTTCAGCTCCAGAGCCGGTTCCCCAGCAGCCTCCGCTGCCCATGGCTTCAGCTAGGCTTCCCCGGCGACTGGCTCCCCACTGGCTGCCTCCTGCACTTGTGCCGGCTCAACAGCAGCTGCCTCCTGTACCCATGCCTTGTCCTGTGCCCCCAGAAGTGGGGCTTCTGCCTGATCCTGTGCCCCCAGAAGTGGGGCTTCTGCCTGATCCTGTGCCCCCAGAAGTGGGGCTTCTGCCTGATCCTGTGCCCCCAGAAGTGGGGCTTCTGCCTGATCCTGTGCCCCCAGAAGTGGGGCTTCTGCCTGATCCTGTGCTCCCAGAAGTGGGGCTTCTGCCTGATCCTGTGCTCCCAGAAGTGGGGCTTCTGCCTGATCCTGTGCTCCCAGAAGTGGGGCTTCTGCCTGATCCTGTGCTCCCAGAAGTGGGGCTTCTGCCTGATCCTGTGCCCCGAGATGGGGGGCTTCTGCCTTGTCCTGTGCCCTCAGAGGTGGGGCTTCTGCAGTGTCTTAACACAGTGACTGTACCAACCCTTAAAATAACATTCAAAACCCAGGCACTCATGTGGAGGGCACCCGCGAGGGTGGAGTTGCCTATACTGTTGCCAAGTCCCAGGGCACCCGCATGGGTGGCTCTGCCAAACACCTGGGCACCCGCCAGGGTGGCTCTTCTGAGTCCCAGAGCACCCGCCAGGGTGGCTCTTCTGAGTCCCAGAGCACCCGCCAGGGTGGCTCTTCTGAGTCCCAGAGCACCCGCCAGGGTGGCTCAACCGAGTATCAGAGCACCCGCCAGGGTGGCTCTTCCGAGTCCCAGAGCACCCGCCAGGGTGGCTCTTCCGAGTCCCAGAGCACCCGCCAGGGTGGCTCTTCCGAGTCCCAGAGCACCCGCCAGGGTGGCTCTTCCGAGCCCCAGGGCACCCGCCAGGGTGGCTCTGCCGAGCATCAGGGCACCCGCCAGGGTGGCTCTGCCAAGTTCCAGGGTGGCTAATACAATAGCATTACCTTCTAGTTGGGCACCCATGTGGTTAGTTCTGCCCATAGCATTGCCAGTTCCCCAGGTGCACAAAAATGTTGGTCACTGTGGCGCCTGGGAGTCGCCTTGTGAGGGGGGGGATACTGTCAGGTATTGCTGGGAGTCGAGCCGGGGACCTTTGGGTTTCTGGCTCGATGCCCTAACCATTTGGCCAGGTGAGCAGCCTGTAGGGTTGCTCACTATGTGTAACCTGGCCTCTGCAGTCCCAGCCCAGCTGCCGCCTGATTGGCCTCTCCAGCCCCAGCTCAGCTGCTGCCTATCTTTATCAGCCAATCAGGGCTGACTCCTTCCTATTTAAGGGCAGCACTCAGACCACTCCTTGCCAGAGCATTGCATGGTTTTCTAGTACTGCGGCATCGCCCCTAACTAGGTTTCTAGCTCTTGCCCCTTCTCCCTTGTTAGTCTGCCTTGTCTTGTCCTGCTTACCTTTCCTATCTTGTACCTTTCTAGCCTCGACCTTGTTCCAACCCTACCTTGTACTCCTCTCTTGCTATCCAGCTTCCAGCTCTCTAGCTATCCTGCTTCCAGTCCCTTCTTGCTATCCTGCTCCAGTCTCCCTCTCTTGCTATCCTGCTCCAGTCTCCCTCTCTTGCTATCCTGCTCCAGTCTCCCTCTCTTGCTATCCTGCTCCAGTCTCCCTCTCTTGCTATCCTGCTCCAGTCTCCCTCTCTTGCTATCCTGCTCCAGTCTCCCTCTCTTGCTATCCCCCAGTTTGATCTACGCCCGCACCGTCCTGTCCCATCCAAGCCGTTCCACTCCTGCCACGTCCAGTCCTTTCCTGTTGAGTCGTCGCCCCTCTTCTTCCTGTTCCAGTCTGACTCTTCGCCCTCATCTACCTGTTCCTGCTTCCCTTCAAGTTTCCCCTTGGCACATACAGCCCCTGCCTCAAGGACTCGCCCTTTCCCTTCAGACTCTACAGCGCCCCCTACCTAATCCTTGACAGCGACAATTCTGGTCATAATCTTTAGTAAACATTGCGAGACAATTTACGTAGCAGGAATGCGATAATAGGCATTAATATATATGTTTGCCAGAATATTTGCAATGACGGAAGTGCTCGGACTTAAAGGAGAACTAAACCCTAAAAATGAATAGGGCTAAAAATGCCATGTTTTATGTACTGAATTTATTGCACCAGCCTAAAGTTTCAGCTTGTCAATAGCAGCAATGATCCAGGACTTCAAACTTGTCACAGGGGGTCACCATTTTGGAAAGTGTCTGTGACACTCACATGCTCAGTGGGCTCTGAGCAGCTGTTGAGAAGCTAAGCTTAGGGGTCGTCACTAATTATCCAGCAGAAAATGAGGTTGGTCTGTAATATAAGCTGATGCTACAGGGCTGATTATTAAATTCTGATGCTAATTGTACTGGTTTCTGTGCTGCCATGTAGTAATTATCCATATTAATTACTAATCAGCCTTATACTGTGACATTTATATTATATGTGTACTGTATATTTTGAGTCCATCCCTAAAATCAGTAACTGACCGCAGCACCGAGCATGTGAAGAAGATGGGGAGCTACTGGGGCATTTTTGGAGACACAGATCTAAGTGCTCCTCCAGTCGAGCAAGTTTCGGAAATCATTTTCTTCCTGCTAGAAGGTGAAGCTCGTTACTGGGCCGAGAACTTACTGTGCAGTAAATCCCCTATAATCTACGATACTGCTCAGTTTCTGTTGGCATTCCTAGATAAATTTGCCTCAGTTCCAGGGCCGGCTATCCCTCCGCAGTCTGCTCCAGTTCCAGGGCCGGCTATCCCTCCGCAGTCTGCTCCAGTTCCAGGGCCGGCTATCCCTCCGCAGTCTGCTCCAGTTCCAGGGCCGGCTATCCCTCCGCAGTCTGCTCCAGTTCCAGGGCCGGCTATCCCTCCGCAGTCTGCTCCAGTTCCAGGGCCGGCTATCCCTCCGCAGTCTGCTCCAGTTCCAGGGCCGGCTATCCCTCTGCAGTCTGCTTCGGTTCCCGGGCCTGCCACCCCTCAGCAACTGCTTCCCCTGCAGCCTCGGCTGCCCACAGCTCCAGAGGGGCCTACCCAGCAGCATCGGCTGCCCACAGCTCCAGAGGGGCCTACCCAGCAGCATCGGCTGCCCACAGCTCCAGAGGGGCCTACCCAGCAGCATCGGCTGCCCACAGCTCCAGAGGGGCCTACCCAGCAGCATCGGCTGCCCACAGCTCCAGAGGGGCCTACCCAGCAGCATCGGCTGGCCACAGCTCCAGAGGGGCCTACCCAGCAGCATCGGCTGGCCACAGCTCCAGAGGGGCCTACCCAGCAGCATCGGCTGGCCACAGCTCCAGAGGGGCCTACCCAGCAGCATCGGCTGGCCACAGCTCCAGAGGGGCCTACCCAGCAGCATCGGCTGGCCACAGCTCCAGAGGGGCCTACCCAGCAGCATCGGCTGGCCACAGCTCCAAAGGGGTCTACCCAGCAGCATCGGCTGACCACAGCTCCAAAGGGGTCTACCCAGCAGCATCGGCTGCCTACAGTTCCAGTGGGGCCTTCCCTGCAACCGCCATTGCCTTCAGCTCCAGAGCCGGTTCCCCAGCAGCCTCCGCTGCCCATGGCTTCAGCTAGGCTTCCCCGGCGACTGGCTCCCCACTGGCTGCCTCCTGCACTTGTGCCGGCTCAACAGCAGCTGCCTCCTGTACCCATGCCTTGTCCTGTGCCCCCAGAAGTGGGGCTTCTGCCTGATCCTGTGCCCCCAGAAGTGGGGCTTCTGCCTGATCCTGTGCCCCCAGAAGTGGGGCTTCTGCCTGATCCTGTGCCCCCAGAAGTGGGGCTTCTGCCTGATCCTGTGCCCCAGAAGTGGGGCTTCTGCCTGATCCTGTGCCCCCAGAAGTGGGGCTTCTGCCTGATCCTGTGCTCCCAGAAGTGGGGCTTCTGCCTGATCCTGTGCTCCCAGAAGTGGGGGCTTCTGCCTGATCCTGTGCTCCCAGAAGTGGGGCTTCTGCCTGATCCTGTGCCCCGAGATGGGGGCTTCTGCCTTGTCCTGTGCCCTCAGAGGTGGGGCTTCTGCAGTGTCTTAACACAGTGACTGTACCAACCCTTAAAATAACATTCAAAACCCAGGCACTCATGTGGAGGGCACCCGCGAGGGTGGAGTTGCCTATACTGTTGCCAAGTCCCAGGGCACCCGCATGGGTGGCTCTGCCAAACACCTGGGCACCCGCCAGGGTGGCTCTTCTGAGTCCCAGAGCACCCGCCAGGGTGGCTCTTCTGAGTCCCAGAGCACCCGCCAGGGTGGCTCTTCTGAGTCCCAGAGCACCCGCCAGGGTGGCTCAACCGAGTATCAGAGCACCCGCCAGGGTGGCTCTTCCGAGTCCCAGAGCACCCGCCAGGGTGGCTCTTCCGAGTCCCAGAGCACCCGCCAGGGTGGCTCTTCCGAGTCCCAGAGCACCCGCCAGGGTGGCTCTTCCGAGCCCCAGGGCACCCGCCAGGGTGGCTCTGCCGAGCATCAGGGCACCCGCCAGGGTGGCTCTGCCAAGTTCCAGGGTGGCTAATACAATAGCATTACCTTCTAGTTGGGCACCCATGTGGTTAGTTCTGCCCATAGCATTGCCAGTTCCCCAGGTGCACAAAAATGTTGGTCACTGTGGCGCCTGGGAGTCGCCTTGTGAGGGGGGGGATACTGTCAGGTATTGCTGGGAGTCGAGCCGGGGACCTTTGGGTTTCTGGCTCGATGCCCTAACCATTTGGCCAGGTGAGCAGCCTGTAGGGTTGCTCACTATGTGTAACCTGGCCTCTGCAGTCCCAGCCCAGCTGCCGCCTGATTGGCCTCTCCAGCCCCAGCTCAGCTGCTGCCTATCTTTATCAGCCAATCAGGGCTGACTCCTTCCTATTTAAGGGCAGCACTCAGACCACTCCTTGCCAGAGCATTGCATGGTTTTCTAGTACTGCGGCATCGCCCCTAACTAGGTTTCTAGCTCTTGCCCCTTCTCCCTTGTTAGTCTGCCTTGTCTTGTCCTGCTTACCTTTCCTATCTTGTACCTTTCTAGCCTCGACCTTGTTCCAACCCTACCTTGTACTCCTCTCTTGCTATCCAGCTTCCAGCTCTCTAGCTATCCTGCTTCCAGTCCCTTCTTGCTATCCTGCTCCAGTCTCCCTCTCTTGCTATCCTGCTCCAGTCTCCCTCTCTTGCTATCCTGCTCCAGTCTCCCTCTCTTGCTATCCTGCTCCAGTCTCCCTCTCTTGCTATCCTGCTCCAGTCTCCCTCTCTTGCTATCCTGCTCCAGTCTCCCTCTCTTGCTATCCCCCAGTTTGATCTACGCCCGCACCGTCCTGTCCCATCCAAGCCGTTCCACTCCTGCCACGTCCAGTCCTTTCCTGTTGAGTCGTCGCCCTCTTCTTCCTGTTCCAGTCTGACTCTTCGCCCTCATCTACCTGTTCCTGCTTCCCTTCAAGTTTCCCCTTGGCACATACAGCCCCTGCCTCAAGGACTCGCCCTTTCCCTTCAGACTCTACAGCGCCCCCTACCTAATCCTTGACAGCGACAATTCTGGTCATAATCTTTAGTAAACATTGCGAGACAATTTACGTAGCAGGAATGCGATAATAGGCATTAATATATATGTTTGCCAGAATATTTGCAATGACGGAAGTGCTCGGACTTAAAGGAGAACTAAACCCTAAAAATGAATAGGGCTAAAAATGCCATGTTTTATGTACTGAATTTATTGCACCAGCCTAAAGTTTCAGCTTGTCAATAGCAGCAATGATCCAGGACTTCAAACTTGTCACAGGGGGTCACCATTTTGGAAAGTGTCTGTGACACTCACATGCTCAGTGGGCTCTGAGCAGCTGTTGAGAAGCTAAGCTTAGGGGTCGTCACTAATTATCCAGCAGAAAATGAGGTTGGTCTGTAATATAAGCTGATGCTACAGGGCTGATTATTAAATTCTGATGCTAATTGTACTGGTTTCTGTGCTGCCATGTAGTAATTATCCATATTAATTACTAATCAGCCTTATACTGTGACATTTATATTATATGTGTACTGTATATTTTGAGTCCATCCCTAAAATCAGTAACTGACCGCAGCACCGAGCATGTGAAGAAGATGGGGAGCTACTGGGGCATTTTTGGAGACACAGATCTTTGGCTTTGGTTGCCTTGGGCTGGTACAGAAGCACAAAACAATGTACAACATTTCTAGAGTACTTCTTTAGTTTAACTTTCCTTGTCCTTTAAGTAAATATGCTCTTGCGGATTTTTTGGCGTTTTTTCTGGCGCAGACAATTATCGCTGCTTATAGCACCTTCGTAAACTGATGCCTTGTATGATATACAAGTGCAAAGAGCTAAAATGGAGCAAACTGAGCATACATTGCCTCAATTAATAAAGGGTACCCTGTAAAGTTACACTTGCAAGTAGGGATGCACCGAATCCACTATTTTGGATTCGGCCGAACCCCCGAATCCTTTGCGAAAGATTCGGCCGAACACCGAACCGAATCCTAATTTGCATATGTAAATTAGGACTGGGAAGGGGAAAAGATTTTTACTTCCTGGTTTTGTGACAAAAAGTCATGCAATTTCCCTCCCAGACCCTAATATGCATATGCAAATTTGGATTAGGTTCGGCCGGGCACAAGGATTCAGCTGAATCCGAATCCTGCTGAAAAAGGCCGAATCCTGGCCGAATCCCGAACCAAATCCTGGATTCGGTGCAGCCCTACTTGCTAATAATTGTGGAGAGCGCTGAAGCACTGTAGCCTAACCTGCTATGAGGTTCTAAAAATTGCCTTAACTTGCACATGTTTCACCAATCTTTATTATAGCACTAGAGCCATATGGCTGTACAAGACATTACTAATAGCCACCAAGTGGGTCACTTTCTGATCCCTTCCTCTATCTTTGGAAAACTGCTATGGTGGCAGATTTTATCTTGTAGTGGATGAGCTTGTGCTTTTTATTTTCCTATGACAACAGGAATTCAGTTGGTACTTGCACCACCCTGTCGTGCCACCTAAATGCCTTAATGTACAATCTAAACACAATCTGAACAGATCTTCTTTTATGATCAGATTTTGCAATAGACCTCGTGTGGTTTACATTTCATTTGCTGTTGTTGTGCATACAAAATCATTAGTGTGAGAATTAGTCACTACAAAGGCAGAGAACAAAGAGCAGACAGTGTACATTGTATGAAGGCAAATGTCAGGTTACGACTAATCTCAAAGGGAAGCCAGCCACAATAATAGCATTTGTGTACAAACACCGTACACTTTCATCCTTCTGCTGTGTTGTGAAGCTGCTGTTATACTGTTTAAAGGGACAGCAACCGCAATTTTTTTTCTCTTCCCTTTTAGGGCAGAGACACATGGGGAGATTTGAGTAGATTAGACACCTGGCGACAAATCGTCTCTTCTTCGGGCGACTAATCTCCCCGAACTGCCTCCCTGCCGGCTAGAATCTAAATTGCTGGCGGGATGGCACTTGGAGCACTTCGTTTTCCAAAGTCGCCCGAAGTTTCCCCCGAGAGGCAACTTTGGAAAACAAAGCACTCTGAGTGCCATCCTGCTGGCGATTTATATTCTAGCCGGCAAGGAGGCAGTTCGGGGAGATTAGTCTCCCGAAGAAGAGGCGAATTGTCCCCAGGCAACTAAATCTCCCCGAATCTTCTCATCTGTCTCTGTCCTTTAATTGCAGAAGAAGAACTCTCCACAAAAACTCAGCCGTATAGTTTCCAGGGCTGTGGAGTACATGAATCATTTGATTCCGACACCGACTCCTCAATGTATGATATCTATGGCTCCTCTAAGGGTAAGGGCACACCTGGAGATTCGGGAAGATTTAGTCACCTGGCGACTAATCACCTCTTCTTTGGGGCGACTAATATCCCCGAACGGCTTCCCCCTGTCTTCCGCCAGCTATAATGAAAGATCACCTGCGGCATGGCACACGCGACGCTTCATATTCCGAAGTGAGGTAACTTCGGGCGACTCTGGAAAACGAAGTGCCACGTGTGCCATGCCGCAGGCAATTTTTCTTTATAGCCGGCGTTAGACAGGGGAAGCCGTTTGGGCGAGATTAGTCGCCAGGTAACTAAATCTCCCTGAATCGCCAGGTGTGCCCTTACCCTGATATATTTTCCATGTTGAAAGAAGTTAAGTAGACAACATAAAAGGCATTTTATCACTGCCAAAGCTCAAAAATATAAACCATATCCGTTGCTAGTTCTTAAATCAAATCAAAGTTAAACTACATAAACCAAAAACAACTGCAAAACCTAGAACAACTTATATATTAATTGAACCTGGTATATACTGTAGCTGTAGAATAGTTGTTAAATACAATCCAAAATTGACTGAAGTATTGTTTGTATAAATATAATTGCTTTTGCCATATCCTACTTCATAGAAGCTCTTAAATCTGATTTATTTTCAGTGCTTATATTTAAAATTATTAGGAGTCAGAGTCTCCAAATATTCAAAATTGCTTCTGACTCCGACTCATGACTCCGCCTCCACAGCTCTGATTGTTTCATCGGGTCGCATCCATCTTCCACTTGGTAGATCCAGTTGGTTATTTCCGGTATGCGAGTAACTAGGCAACTGGTTAGCGATATAAACCCTTTTCAAATCCAGACAAATTTTACACTTTATTCTGCCAGATGATATTTTTAAATGATATTTTTTTTAATTCTATCAGAGGAAGTACAGACATAATAAAATAATACACAAATGGAAAACCCAAATACACAGCCATTCAGGCAGTATTTGATAAAGTAGGCAGAAAGGGGGAATAAAGGAAAAGCAGAGACGTTGTTGAGGAGGGAAGTGATTTGATGACTCATATCATCTCTTATCATTTTTTAGGAATCTTCAAGGGTGATTTACATCCTCAAGTGCAAGTGTGGTCCTGCTAAAATAAATGCAAATGTTACTTGTTTTCATTACTTGCTTCCAAACACTACTTCCAAATAGTTGCACTATGTGACACTGCGCTCGTCCTACATCTAGGTGCAGATTTATTAAGGGTCGAGTTGTGTTTTCCACGAAAAATTCGAAAAAATAAATAAATGTTCAACATTTGGGGGCAGATTCACTAACTTCGAGTGAAGGATTCGAATGAAAAAAATTCGAATTTCGAAGTATTTTTTGGGTACTTCGACCATCGAATTGGTTAAATTCGTTCGAATTCGAATGAAATCGAACGAATCGAAGTAAAAATCGTTCGACTATTCGACCATTCGATAGTCGAAGTACTTTCCCTTTAAAAAAAACTTCGACCCCCTACTTCGGCAGATAAAACCTACCGAAGTCAATGTTAGCCTATGGGGAAGGTCCCCATAGGTTTGCTAACCTTTTTTTGATCGAAGGATTTTCCTTCGATCGTTGGATTAAAATCGTTCGAATCGTTCGATTCGAAGGATTTAATCGTTCGATCGAACGAAAAATCCTTCGATCGATCGATCGCAGGATTAGCGCTAAATCCTTCGACTTCGATATTCGAAGTCGAAGGATTTCAATTCGAGGGTCGAATTTCGAAGTATTTTTAACTTCGAAATTCGACCCTTAATGAATCTGCCCCTTAATATACCCTGACCCTGGAAATAGCTCAAATCCAAAAATACACCATCTGAAGCCTGTCGAGGTCATATAGATGTCAATGGCATTGAGGCATTGAGGTCCCTTGAACCAAAAATGTTTATGGCCTTCATGATGTTCGAGTTTTTTTTTTTGGAGGGTTCCGCACGAAAACTTGAATAATCCAATCCATTAGAGGTTTTTCCTGCAGAAAATTCGATTCATTCGATTTTTCGTGTTGTTAACCCCGAACACGGTCATTCAGGTTTTTTCCATTGCAGTTCTTTCTTGAATCGGAAACCATTCCAGTTGTGACTTCTAAAAAGCTTGCATACTGTAAAACTCGACCTTTGATAAATAACCCCCCCATGAGGAATTGTGCACAACTGGAAACGCTGGAAAATCCTAGAACAGGGGTCCTCAAACTACGGCTCTCCAAGTGATTTACCTGGCCCCAGCTGCGAAAGCGAAGCTGTGCCTGGTCCAGCGACACCACATCCCTCACTAAATCTGGCCCCGAAGGGATTGGGGGTACCTGTGGGCTCCTGAGCAACCAGAAGCGATGTAAGGTGTGCGTGTGTCAGGTCACTTCCATGCATGCGCATTATGCTACACACATTCTGAGCATGCGCCATTGGGGTGCCCTGAGGTCAGGTGCCTACATCAGCACCTGACCGAAATACAGCACTGTATGATTGTAGCTGCTTATATGCATGGACATTCAGTGATGTACTGGAGTTTCCGCCTCCTCAAGACATCACCACCCTAGACGTGGCAACTCCCCACTCCTTTGCAAATTCCTTCCCACTTTGTGCACCAAAAAATCCTTTCCCCTGCCCTAGTCCTGGGCAGGCAGGGGGCTTAGGGTGGCAGGGCCAACTGGGTTTTCTCTTGTGCCCCTCTGGCACAGTTCAACCCTGTGACCACCTGTGGCCTTGAACAAGTTCTATATTTGGGGCCTATGTAAATCACAAACAAAACAAATTATTGTATTTAAGGGCCCCAGAATGATGCGGTCTTGGTGTATGCACCTTGAATATGTACAGTAGTTCCATAATTGTCCATAATGATGCTCTGAGGAGAGCAGTGGCTTCCATTGATGGGAGTTAATTGAAAATTGGAAGAAGGGAACGTAGTGACGTGATGTGCCCGGCCCGGCAATCTGTGGGTTCTGGCAAATGCCAGAGGGGCTGCTATAAGGTGCCATAGAAAGTCAGTATTTAGTGGGCTGGTAGGGGCTGTTTGGGCTTCTTTGTGGGCTGATTGGGCCTTTGTGTACCTGAAATGCCTATTTTAATTCTCAGTCCGGACCTGGTCCGGCCCCACAACAGTCTGAGGGACAGTGAACTGGCTCCCTGTTTAAAAAGTTTGAGGACCCCTGTCCTAGAGCTACTGCCACCCTAAAACCACAGTGGATTTCATCAATAAGTGCATTAGGCTTGTGCGCAGCAAATTGGACACCATTTTTAAATTGAGCTCTTGAATTGACACAATGCACACTCTAGGCGCAACTTTCACCCACTTTAAAACTCTAAACTTGCAAAATTGCATTCGTTTTGACCCATCACACTCAATTGCAGTGGGTACAGATTTGAAAATATTGTGAATTTTTTTTATCTTCTCTTTAAGAAGCAATAATACGAGCAGGGGTTCTATCTTTTACTGTCTCTCAATAGTCAGCAAAGAACTCTGCATCCCCAGAAGACATGAATTCCATTACATCCAAATGGGAGAAGTGCTTAGCTATAGTTTTGCTTATATGGCAGGGGCTCTCAATGTGAGACCAATTTGTAGTTCAGCTCCTCTATTTTACTGCAAGTAGAGTGAGAGTATACTATAACAATAAACGGTTTTATTCAGGACAAATCTAAAATATAAATCTCTTTAATCTATGTGTAAACACATCAACATATTTTAATATATGTGTGAAAATTCAAGTGATACGGAAAGGCCCATTTATCCTGAGCTTGTCCATAGCAAATGTGTAGTTTTATGTTGATTCCTGACTTGCACAAATCATAAACCCCAAAAATGAACGACCTTTTTAAAGCACTGCACTAGGAAAACAACATATTTTATATTGCAAGCCAACTTTTCTAGAAATCAGCTTTCCAGAAATCATCTCACATCCACATTAAAATAATACGACAGATTGAAAGGTTCCCAAATGTATTTCATAACACACAATGAAGACATATGTGTATTAAAACCCCCGGCAGTAAAATTAGCCCAGAAAACCATATTTGTCTGGAAAGTACACGTTTTTAACAAATTCAAAATAGTTTTTCTACTCCATAACCTTTTTCATGATCTTTGGCCTGTGTAACTGCAACGTGTAAACTTAGCTAGTAATATAGTGTTTGTAGCACTAGTGCTTCTACCATAAGGTGCAATTATATTATTATAAGAAACTTTTTAATTGTTTTTTTATTACTTTTCTATAGTATTTAAATTGTTTGCCTTCTTCTTTTGACTTTTTCTAGCTTTTAAATGGGGGTTACTGTAGCTCTGTAATGCTACAGATTTGTTGTTATTGCTACTTTTTATAATTAATCTTTCTATTCATGCCCTCTCCTATTTATATTCCAGTCTCTTATTCAAATCAGTCCCTGGTTGTTCCCTGGATAATTCAGACCCTAGCACCTAGATTACTGAAATTGTAAACTAGCGCGCTGATGAATAAAAAGCTAAATAACTCAAAAACCACAAATAATAAAAAATGAAAACGGATGGCAAATTGTCTCAGAATATCCCTCTCTATATCATACTAAAAGTTAACTCAAAAGGTGAACAACCCTTTAATGCTACTATAAAATCACATAAACATTAAATAAACCCAATAGTTTGGTTTTGCTTCCAATAAGGATTAATTATATCTTAGTTTGGATCAAGTAGAAGCTACTGTTTTTACAGAGAAAAAGGAAAATCATTTTTAAAAATTTTAAAGTCTATGGGAGAAAAATCGGAGAAAGTTTATCAGAATTCACTGAAACGCAAACAAAGGGTGTCGCTCTTAAGGTGGCCATACACAGGGAGATCCGCTCGTTTGGATCTCTCCCTGATATGCCCACATTAATAGTGTATCACAAATGGTATAGTTGAAAGCTTTCAAAATCCTATTACCAATTATAAGGAAATGTGAGTTATGTATCAGGTAAGGGTCCAGCACAGTGCTCCCCCTCCCGCCTAAATACTCACAGGCACAATGTATTTCAAAATACAATCCAAACTTGATTTTTGCCCATTAATGATAGGGTTATGGAAGGCTTATGCCAGTAGTTGGTAGGTGTTCTATAGCCAGCTATTCTGTACAGGTTGAGGGTAAATTATTTCCTTGTGGCAACAGTTTCATTTTGTATAGAGCTACTGCAGGGGTGTCCAAACTTTTTGCAACAAGGGCCAGATTTGGTGAGGTGAAGATGTGTGGGGGCCGACCATTCAGCCTGACATTCTTTGAACCATTAACATAATTTAACACATTTAAACAAGGAATCCAGTAATCGTAGCAGTAATATTTGGGCACATTAGTGAAATGATCTGTCATATACTACTGCCTGTGTGCTGAAGGTGTTAGCAATAGACACATACTGGCACATAGTTTACTGTACTGGCACGTCAGTACGTCTATTTACACATTCAGCCCTAAAGAAGTATGTGAAGCAGGGCCGGACTGGGAGAAAAAAGCAGCCCTGGCAAAAAAAAACAAAGCAGCCCACTTCAGGTATAGGATTGGTTATCTGGAAACCCATTTTGCAGAAAGCTCCAAATTAGGAAAGGCCATCTCCCATAGACTCCATTATATTCAAACAATCCAAATGTTTAAAAGATTTAATTTTCTCTGTAATAAAACAGTAGTTTGAGCCAAACTAAGATATAATTAGTCTTTATTGGGAGCAAGTTTTTTTAATCCATTCCTTGGACACAATTATACAGGGGAATATTAGATAAAAATCTGTGAACAGATGCCCAAAGCCTGCCATCTCCTGCATAGAAAACTGCACATAGATAGCTAGAATCTCAGCTGCCATAAAGCAGGGCAAGACTGCTGTGAATAATTAAACTGTGCAGTGATAGTATCAGTATCATGACATAACAGAGTTGACGCGTTTCATGGCGTCTTGCCACTTCCTCAGAAGCATAGGCATATGCATAGACCTATGCTTCTGAGGAAGTGGCGAGATGCCACGAAACGCATCAAGTGTGGGGGAGAAGTCATATCCACATAATGTACTGATGATTTTAAAGTATATCTAATAAAGAATGTTTTAATTCCTCCTAACCACTGTTTGCTCCATATCACTATTGCTACACATATATCTGTAGGACACAAGTAATTTGTTACTACACAGGTGCAAATGAAGAATTCTTTCCCAAAAATAAACTAAAAACACTTTTTTCTAACATATAAGGCAACATTTATATGATTAATAGACAGCTAACTCACACAGTGCAGATTTCAAAATGTACATAGTCACATGCAGAGATAATGAAGTTGCATAGAAGTTAGAGAAAAACTAAATAGATCCACCCATATCAATGAAGATGCTGTTTAACAGATAGGATGAGTGGCAGTCGGGATCCAAAGCAGTTGGGTTTCAGGTTCTGAGGTATCAATTACTAGCAAAGCAAAAGTTTAAGCAAAAAATAATCATCAACCTATAACTTTTAGATGAACAGTATTATATGTATGTGTGTGTGTGTATGTGTATTTTTTCATGTCAGTATCACTTTAAGTAGCAGGAAGTAGTTGTTCTTACCTGCCCTTTCTCTGTACAGTTGGGGGGGGGGGCAAGGGGGGAAACAGCAGAACAGCAGCAGAAAATTCCATCCCTCCCTTCATCCCTTCATTGGAGCATTTCAAAAGCACAGCAAACTTGCTAATGTTTTCCCCATGCAGCTCTTCAGTTT